>NC_050068.2:125121368-125373587 GCF_009764565.3 Dermochelys coriacea | reverse complement strand
GCTGTTATTATACCATCCAAAATTGTGCATCTTGTTTCACAATGCAACTAGAGAGAGACAGTCTCTTCCCTGAAGAGCTTATAGCCTAGAGTTTAGACAAGGAACAATGAGCAAGAGTGATGAATGCTGGAAGTAAAATTTTTTTTTAAAAAAAACATTTGTCCTCATCTGGTAATTTAGGTTTGTGTCTTGAAGGCCTTCGTAGACCGGCAAGAACACGTGCACAACCATTTGCCAATTTTGACCCTAAAAAATCAAATCTTGTGCAATCTTGGGTGTCTAAGTTAGGCTTTTAAATCTGTAAATTTAGGCACCTGAATAGAAATGGCCTGACTGTCAAAGGTGCTGAATAGTTTCAACTGCCACTGACTTCATTTGGGAACTAGGATTGCTCCTAGAATCAGAAACATAGGGCTGATAGGGACCTTGAGAGGTCACCTAGTCCATCTCCCCATACGGAGGCAGGACCAAGTATACATAGACCCGGGGCACGGGAACTAAGCAGCAGCACTCCCCTTGCTTGAAGTAATAAAATTCATGGCTTCCCTCATATGCAGGATTTACAGTTTTGTTGAATTGTTTCAGATCCCCTGCCTAGACCATCCCTGAGAGATATTTGTCTAACCTGTTCTTAAAAACCTCTAATGATGGAGATTCTACAACCTCTCTTGGAAGCCTATTCTAGAGCTTAACTACCCTTTTAGGTAGTTAATTTTTCCTAATATCTAACCTACATCTCCCTTGCTGCAGATTAAGCCCATTACTACTTGTCCTACCTTCACTGGACATGGAAAACAATTGATCACTATCCTCTTTATCATAGCCCTTCACATATTTGAAGACTCATCAGATCCACCATCCCTCAATCTTCTTTTCCTCAAGACTAAATACACATTTTCTTAACTTTCCCCATATGTCAGGTTTTCTAAACCACTATTTTTGTTTCTCTTCACTGGATCTTCTCCACTTTGTCTACAGCTTTCTTAAGTGTGGCATCCAGAACTGGATACAGCACTCCTGCTGAGACATCACCAGTGAGGAGTAGAGTGGGACAATTTTCTTACATATGACATTCCTGTTAGTAAGTCCCGGACTGATATTAGCCTCTCTATTTACATTACATTAACTCATATTTAGTTTGAGATCCATTGTAGCCTCAGATCCTGCTCAGCCATACTATTGCCTTGCTAGTTACGCCACATTTTGTAGATGTGCATCTGATTTTTTTCGCCTTTCTATGCATAGTGCTTCGCACTTTATTGAATTTCATCTTCATTTCAGACCAATTCTCCAATTTTTCAAGGTAATTTTGTATTCTAATCCTGTCCTCCAAAGTGTCTTCTGTGTGGTAGCGCCTCCTCTTCAATCCATTTCTTTTTGTCTATCATGTTTAAAAAGCATCCTAAAGCTTAGGCTCCAGAACGTCCCATCCATCTATTGATAGATATCTCTCGTGTGAGATTCCTACCTCCCTGTATTCCTGTAATGGGGCACACTCACCTCTCGGAATACCCCCTTAGCCAAGTGCATGTGCCTGCACCCTCTCAGATTGTCCCTGCTCTGGGATAGAGCAGTGCCTCAGGGCTCCCTCCCTGGAGACAATGTCTTCGCCCTTTTTGGCTTCCTGGCTACAGCCCTCCAGCTGGGCCACTGTAGTTCAGTTCCCCCTCTGGGGTGCCTCAGCGTCCAGGACACTTTCCCCCACAATGGCCAACAGGGGGTGGGAGAGACCTGGGCCCACCCACTACTCTGGGTCCCAGACCAGGACCCTGTAGATAGCTAAAGGGACATAGCGGACAGCTGCTATGTTGCACAGCTTTTCTAATTCCCTGGGCCACTTCCCCATGACCCTGCACCATCTTCACCCTTACTTTAGGGCCTTGTCCTAATGGAGTCCCAGCAACCAGCTCAGGGCTCCTTCTTGCTCTCCTCAGCTTCTGGCAGTGCTGCCCTGTCCAGGGTTCTGTAGCTCCATCAGCCAGCCACACCTCATCCACACTCCTAAATCTCCAACAAGGAACTTGACTCCCTCTGGCCCTGCAGCTCTTCTTATACTAGGCTGCTGGGCCCTGATTAGACTGGCTGTGTGGGACACAGCCACGGTCTAGGAAGCTTGGAGGACTTTCTCCGCTGCCCTTTTTTGGGGTGGGGTGTGGCAGGGCTACGAGGCCCATCACAATTTCCCATGTAAAGTTACTGATCATGAAAGGATGGAGGGGCAAATTTTGCTAGGCATGTACAATACATATATGATCTGCATACTCTAGGTTTCATCAGACTTGAGTATGGTATTTCCAAGTCTCCAAAATATTATTTCAAAACAAGGAAAAAGGGCATCGTTCCTCACACATGCCAACTTACAAAAGTTTAAACATATATTTCAGTCTTTTTAAAAAATAACCCAGTGACAAAAAGCTTCTCTTTGAGCTGTATTAGCTGATAAACTAATATTTTTGCTAATTACAAGTAGCATGATTTCTGGCATCCTGTGAAAATACTATGGAACTGCAAGTTGTTATTGAAAAAGTTTTCTCTGCATTAGCCTAAGTGCAAAAATAAAGAGTTTCACAGCAGTGTTGTGATCAGCTCTCATAACAATGGCTACACCCAATGGCAACTAAGTTAACTGCTCCTTTCCAAAAGAAAGCTGCCAATATTTTCTGAACCATACCAGAACAATCAAGCTCAAACACAAGCCCTCAATGACTTAAGAGGCATTTATTTTTAAAGATCCCATTGTGCGTTATCTGTCTTTTCCAACTCTACTTTTCATTGCAATTAATCTTTTAATACACAGGAATGTTATCCTTTTGCCTGATTTATTATCCATTCCCGATGGTGGCATTGGACCAGCACAAAGCATTTCATCAAGCCAGAAGTTTTTCCTGGTGACGGCCATTTTGTGCTCTAGGCTTTTATTTAATTATAGTTGCATACAATTCCTTGTCTGAAGGTTACTTTTGCAACTAGATGTAGAGACACATACCTGCGTCTGCAGAGATGCTGAAACAGAAGCTCAGATAAAGACCCAAGCTGCTCCTGTTTGTATAAATGTAGCATTAACTCTGAAGACTATGGCCTGGTCTACACTACGAGTTTATGTCGGATTTAGCAGCTTTAAATCTGAATTAACCCTGCACCCATCCACACAACAAAGCCATTTTTTTGACATAAAGGGCTCTTAAAACCAATTTCTGTACTCCTTCCCAACAAAAAGATTAGCACTGAAATTGACATCGCCGTTTCAAATTAGGGTTAGTGTGGATGCAATTCAAAGGTATTGCCTCCTGGAGCTATCCCACAGTGCACCATTGTGACTGCTCTGGACAGCACTCTGAACTCAGATGCACTGGCCAGGTGTACAGGAAAAGCCCCGGGAACTTTTGAATCTCATTTCCTGTTTGGCCAGATGAGCTCATCAGCACAGGTGACCATGCAGTCTCAGAATCGAAAAAGAGCTCCAGCATGGACCGAACGGGAGGTACTGGATCTGATCGCTGTAAGGGGAGAGGAATCCGTGCTATCAGAGCTACGTTCCAAAAGACAAAATGCCAAAACATTTCAAAAAAAATCTCAGAGGCCATGAGGGACAGAGGCTACATCAGGGACGCAACACAGTGCCGCGTGAAATTTAAGGAGCTCAGATAAGCGTACCAAAAAATCAAAAGGACACTCTGGGCGGAGTCCCAGACATGCTGCTTCAACGTTGAGCTGCATGTAATTCTAGGGGGTGGGACCACCACCACTACCCCACCCCTGTCCGTGGACTCCCATGATGGAGTACTCTCCGCCATGGCTGAGGATTTTGCAGATAGGAAATATGAGGAGGAGGAGGACGAGTTGTGGAGAGTACACAGCACACTTTTCTCCCTGAAAGCCAGGCTCTTTTTATCACCCTGACTGAAATACCCTCCCAACCCAACGAAGCAGCAGAAGGGACCTCTGGTGAATGTACTTTTTAAAATATAATACATGTTATAAAAGCAAGTGTTTTTTAATGATTAAGTAGCCCTGAGGACTTGAGATGCATTCGTGTCCACTACTGCTACTGGAAAAGTCTGTTAACGTGTCTGGGGATGGAGTGAAAATCCTCCAGGGACATCTCCATGAAGCTCTCCTGGAGGTACTCTAAAAGTCTTTGCAGAAGGTTTCTGGGGAGAGTAGCCTTATTCTATCCTCCATGATAGGACACTTTACCACGCCATGCTAGTAGCAAGTAATCTGGTATCATTACATGATAAAGCCTGGCAGCATATGGTCCCGGTGTTTGCTAGCATTCAAGTAACATCCGTTCTTTATCTCTCTGTGTTATCCTCAGAAGAGTGATATCGTTCATGGTAACCTGGTTGAAATAGGGGAATTTAATTAAGGAGACATTCAGAGGTGCCAGTTCCTACTGGGCTGTTTGCCTGCGGCTGAAAAGAAATCCTCCCCACAGTTAGCCACGCGGCGGGGGCGGGGAGCATTGGTGCTGAGCTGTTCGCGTTTGGCTAGCAGGGATCTTCCCTGATACCAGCCAGGCGGTGGGGGGAGGGGAAAATCAATCATCCCAGAGAATTGGATGGGGGTGGGGGTTAGTTTGGTTTCTGCTGCTGCACATTAACAGGAAAACTGCAGCACTAAATGGCCAACATGCTTTGCTTAGTATGGGAGAGGAGGGGGCTGCCATTATGAAGGTTGCAAAAGCCAAAAGACTCTGGCTTACCATGGCCGCCTGCAAGCCGAATTCTGTTGCCCAGCCCTGCGTGTGTGATCTCTAACACCAAAGCTGCAGGCACTTAATAGAAGATGCAAAATGCAACCATGTACCAAAATCACATGTGCTATGTAATGTGAATAGTGTTGTTCACCGTGAAAGAGTATAGCCATTGTTCTGTAAAATGTATCTTTTAAATACTTCACTCCCTTTTTTTCCTCCAGCAGCTGCAAATGTTTCAAGTCTCCCTCCTCCGTTCCAAAGGTCATCTCAGATAAGGCGGCGAAAAAAATGCCCATGTGATGACATGTTCTCTGAGCTCATGCAGTAATCCAGCACTAACAGAGCTTTGTGGAGGGACACAATAGCAGAGTACAGGACAGTGGCCGATGAACGTGAGGAGAGGTGGCGGCAGGAAGATCAGAGGAGGCATGAGGCAATGCTGGGGCTACTGCAGGATCAAACGGACATGCTCTGGCGTTTGGTGGAGGTTCATGAATGGCAGCAGGATCACAGACTGCCGCTGCAGCCCCTGCTTAATTGCCCTCCATCCTCCCCAAGTTTCATAGCCTCTTCACCCAGACGCCCAAGAATGCAGGGGGTGGGGGGAGGCTCCGGGCACCCAACCACTCCACCCCAGTGGACAGCCCAAGCAACAGAAGGCTGGCATTCAACAAGTTTTAAAGTGGCCTTTTCCTTCCCTCCTACCCTCCTCCCACACCCCACCTGGGCTACCTTGTGAGTTATCTCCCTATTTTTATAATCAATTAATAAAGAATACATGTTTTTTAAATGATAGTGACTTTATTTCCTTTGCAAGCAAGCTGTGATCAAAGGGGGAGGGTGGGTGGCATACAGAGAATTTAGAGGCAACCAAGGGGGCGGGTTTTCATCAAGGAGAAACAGAAGTGTCACACTGTGCCCTGGCCAGTCATGAAACTGGTTTTCAAAGCTTCTCTGATGCGCAGCGCTTCCTGCTGTGCTCTTCTAACCGCCCTGGTGTCTGGCTGCACGTAGTCAGAGGCCATGCGATTTGCATCAGCCTCTCACCCTCCATAAATGTCTCCCCCTTACTCTCACAGAGATTGTGGAGCACACAGCAAGCAGCAAGAACAATGGGAATATTGGTTTCGCTGAGGTCTGAGGGAGTCAGTAAACTGCACCAGTGACCCTTTAAATGTCTACTACCATTCTGCACTTGCTTAGCCTATAGTTGAACATCTCCTTATTACTGTCCAGGGTGCCTGTGTACAGCTTCATGAGCCAGGGCATTAAGGGGTAGGCTCGGTCCCCAAGGATAACTATAGGCATTTCAACATCCCCAACAGTTATTATCTGGTCTGAGAAGTAAATCCCTTCCTGCAGCTGTTTAAACAGACCAGAGTTCCTGAAGACGCAAGGTCATGCACCTTTCCCAGCCATCCCACGTTGATGTTGGTGAAACGTCCCTTGTGATCCACCAGTGCTTGCAGCACTATTGAAAAGTACCCCTTGCAGTTTATGTACTGGCTGCCCTGGTGGTCCAGTCCCAAGATAGGGATAAGGATTCCACCTATAGCCCCACCACAGTTAGGGAATCCCATTGCAGCAAAGCCATCCACTATGGCCTGCATGTTTCCCAGAGTCACTGCCTTTGATAGCAGCAGCTGAATGATTGCATTGGTTACTTGCATCACAGCAACCCCCATGGTAGATTTGCCCACTCCAAATTGATTCCCGACTGACCGGTAGCTGTCTGGTGCTGAAAGCTTCCACAGGGCTATTGCCACTCGCTTGTGAACTATGAGGGCTGCTCTCATCTTGGTTTTCTTGCGCTTCAGGGCAGGGGGAAGCAAGTCAAAGTTCCATGAAAGTGCCCTTATGCATGCGAAAGTTTCGGAGCCACTGGGAATCATCCCAGACCTGCAACACTATGCAGTCCCACCAGTCTGTGCTCGTTTCCCAGGCCCAGAATTGGTGTTCCATGGCACGAGCCTGCCCCATTAACACCATGATCTCCAAATTGCGAGGGAACGTGGTTTTAGAGAAAAGTGTGTTCATGGCCTCATCACCGTGCTGCCGTCGCCTCCTCGCCTGGTTTTTCAGGTGCTGGTTCTGCATACACTGCACGATAATGAGTGAGGTGTTTACAATGGTCATAACTGCTGCAGTGAGCTGAATGGGCTCCATGCTTGCTGTGCTATGGTATCTGCTCCTGCTCGGGCAATCCAGGGAAAAGGGCGTGAAACGATTGTTTGCTGTTGCTCTGACGGAGGGAAAGGCAACCGACAACATGGATTACAGGGTTGTCTTAAAGGGAATTAAAATCAACAAAGGGAGTGGCTTTGCGAGAAACAGAATAGCCCCCGCAAGGATAGAACTCAAAACTGGGTTTAGCAGGTCATTGTTTTCACGGAGGGAGGGAGGAGAAAATGAATACAAAACAAATCTGGTCTATTTCTTGTTTTGAGCCACTTCATCTATCTATATACATCTTGCTGGCAGCAGACTGTGCAGTATGACCGCTAGCCATCGTCATTTCCTGGGTGCTTGGCAGAAGATGGTGCAGTATGACTGCTGGTCATCATCTTCTCCTGGCTGCTGATTAAAAAACAGTGCACTAGGACTGCCAGTAGGACTGAATCGCCATGAGACAAAACTTAAAAGGGAAATGACCTGGCTGAGTCACTCCCATGTTTGTCCAGGCGCCCCTGACCTCATCGAGGTCTGTTAAAAGAGCACCCTGGACTATTTCAGTGACAGCTACCAGTCATACTGCACTGTCTGCTGCCAAAAGGCAATAAGCTGCTGCTGTGTAGCAACGCAGTACCACGTCTGCCAACACCCAGGAGACATGGTGACAGTGAGCTGAGCGGGCTCCATGCTTGCCGTGGTATGGTGTCTGCATGGGTAACCCAGGAAAAAAGACGCAAAACGATTGTCTGCAGTTGCTTTAATGGAGGAAGGGAAGGGGGACTGATGATATGTACCCAGAACCACCCGCAACAATGTTTTAGACCCATCAGGCATTGGGATTTCTACCCAGAATTCAAATGGGTGGCGGAGACTGTTGGAACTGTGGAATAGCTACCCACAGTACAATGCTCCGGAAGTCGATGGTTGCCTCGGTACTGTGGATGCATTCCGCCGACTACATTCACTTAGAGCATTTGTGTGGGGACACACAATCGACTGTATAAAAACGCTTTCTACAAAATCGACTTCTATAAAGTCGACCTAATTTCGTAGTGTAGAGAGCTCTGAACAATGGTCATTGTTTTTCCACAGGATAATTTAAAATTATATATCTGAAATTTTTCTCATTTGATT
This sequence comes from Dermochelys coriacea, assembly GCF_009764565.3. Classification (NCBI taxonomy): domain Eukaryota; kingdom Metazoa; phylum Chordata; order Testudines; family Dermochelyidae; genus Dermochelys; species Dermochelys coriacea. Next base: position 125,365,582 of record NC_050068.2, on the reverse strand, counting down.
TTTTTGCAACAAAAATAGTCAGATTTCATTTGTTTCAAAAAAACAACCTGAATTATTCTTGATTAAAAAATATTAAGACCTAAAAAACAACACTGGTAAAAACTTTGAAGGAAACCTTTATTTGCAGAAAAATGTCATTTTGTTCAAAAAGCCATTTTTTCTCTGGAAAGAAGTTGTCATGAAAATATCTTCAGCCAGCTCCACCTATATGATTATAATTTAAGTGTCAACACTGATGAGAGTTTCGCTGCTGATCAAACCAGGCCAGGAGGCAGGGAAGGACAATCATGTTATGAAGGTCTGCAGATTCAACTGATTTTGACATAAATTGGTGGAGCTTGGGAGAATAATAATCTCTTACACGATGTTTTTCATCCAGAAATCTCAAAACATTTTACAAGAGAGATCAGTGCCATCTCCATTTTACAGCGGGGGAGTGACTTGTCCAGGGTTACCTAACAAGCCAGCAGTAGCATCAAGAAATGAACCCAAGTCTCCCAAGTCCCAGTCCAATCCCCAATTCACTAGGTCACACTGGCTCCACTTACCACTGCCACTTATATTTCCATGCTGACCTCTTTCCATTCTTATAAAAAAATAGTTCTTTCCAAGGGAGTTGACGATATTTTGTCAGCTCTGGAAGTACTTCTATTTAAGGATCTGAACACATTACCCATAGTAGGCCTGAAGTCTCATATCTTTATAAATGCTTACCCTAGAACAGTAGCTATTTTCCAAGATACACTAATGCATACTGCACATCTGAGGGCAGAACGGGCCTTTTCCCACAGGGAACAGAGGTCTGGCTCTCAAAGCAAAGGTAGCAACACAAAGAAAGATAGAGCAAATAGACCTGCCACAGGTACACTGGGGGAAACTGAAGGTCTTTGCTACAGTTTTTGATGTCTGACATGTCAAATATAGCATTGGTGGATTCACCTCAGGTAATGTAGCAGAATTTCAATTCCCAGTTAACTATACTTATTGGGAAATTGGGATATATGCCCAAGACAAAAAAAAATTGAAGAAAAAAAATGTACAGCTCTTTCTATTCTTTCATGGCATCTCCAACAGGATTTTACTTTCTTGGTATGAATTGATTGTATAGCTTTTCAGACATCATATAGTTATGTTATACAGTGTTGTTGCAGCCATGTCAGTCCCAGGATATTAGAGAGAAGGTGGGTGCGGCAGTACCTCTTATTGGACCAACTTCTGTTGGTGAGAGAAACAAGTTCTTGAAGAGCTCTGTGTAGCTCAAAAGTTTGTCTCACTCACCAAAAGGATCATAGAATCATAGAATATTAGGGTTGGAAGGGACCTCAGGAGGTCATCTAGTCCAACCCCCTGCTCAAAGCAGGACCAATCCCAACTAAATCTTCCCAGCCAGGGCTTTGTCAAGCCTGACTTTAAAAACCTCAAAGGAAGGAGATTCCACCACCTCCCTAGGTAACGCATTCCAGTGCTTCACCACCCTCCTAGTGAAAAAGTTTTTCCTAATATCCAACCTAAACCTCCCCCACTGCAACTTGAGACCATTACTCCTTATTCTGTCATCTGCTACCACTGAGAACAGTCTAGATCCATCCTCTTTGGAACCCCCTTTCAGGTAGTTGAAAGCAGCTATCAAATCACCCCTCATTCTTCTCTTCTGCAGATTAAACAATCCCAGTTCCCTCAGCCTCTCCTCATAAGGTATGTGTTCCAGTCCCCTAATAATTTTTGTTGCCCTCCGCTGGATGTTTTCCAATTTTTTCACATTCTTTTTGTAGTGTGGGGCCCAAAACTGGACACAGCACTCCAGATGAGGCCTCATCAATGTCGAATAGAGGGGAACGATCACGTCCCTCGACCTGCTGGCAGTGCCCCTACTTATACATCCCAAAATGCCATTGCCTTCTTGGCAAGAAGGGCACACTGTTGACTCAAATCCAGCTCCTCATCCATTGTAACCCCTAGGTCCTTTTCTGCAGAACTGCTGCCTAGCTGCTTGGTCCCTAGTCTGTAGCAGTACATAGGATTCTTCCGTCCTAAGTGCAGGACTCTGCACTTGGCCTTGTTGAACCTCACGAGATTTCTTTTGGCCCGATCCTCTAATTTGTCTAGGTCCCTCTGTATCCTATCCTTACCCTCCAGCGTATATACCACTCCTCTCAATTTAGTGTCATCTGCAAACTTCCTGAGGGTACAGTCCATGCCATCCTCCAGATCATTAATGAAGATATTGAACAAAACCAGCCCCAGGACCGAATCTTGGGGCACTCCGCTTGGTACCAGCTGCCAACTAGACATGGAGCCATAGATCCCATGGAAGTTGGTCCAATAAGAGGTTTTTATAAACCCACCTTGTCTCTCAAATAGTTATATTTTTAGTAGTGGCATATAGTAATGATACAGTAGTTCTGCAGATTATTAATTACACCAGCAGAGTGCCAAAATAACTTGTGATATACTTGCTTGGTTTAAAAGGCAGAACTAACTATGTATTGGTGAACCTTAGAAGGACATCCTGAGGAAAACAACATTGAATTGAATAGAGATCTCCACTTCCTTTCCATGGGAACACCCATCAGGCAGAGTGGGGAATGGCTGTAGAACATTAACAGTAGTAAAAGCACGAGACAGCAAAAGTCTTTTGAGACATGTGGAGAATAGCACGATGTGGGGGAGACAGTTTTACTGTTATTGCATATGAGACATTACAAAGACTGTTCCACAGCTAGTTCTTAAGATGACAGAAAAGAGCAAAGCTTCCAAAGGGAAATCCTTGGCATGCTAGTGCCCTACATGCCAAGTAGCATTGCTGCCTGCCTTGCTACTTCTTGGTGGGGACATGAAATTAGAACGCACACAGAAAATAATATAATTCATTACATCTATGAGGAATTACAAAAAAATCACATGTTGATGTGATTCATAATGAAGGGGATTAAAAACAAATGCTTAAAAGCATGTGAAGATAAGAGGGATTCCTCTTAGACTAGACTGGAAACATCATGAATCCCTGCCCTAGGCAAGAGAACTTCTCTGGCATATGGGTCAGTTTAGCTCTAAGGAGCAAGGGAGATCCAGTGCTGGATTGCCCTGGGGTGGTGGGAGGGAGGACTTTAATTGAGAACAAAGGGAAACAAATCCTTAGTCTAAAAGCAGATCCTGAAAGAATGCACCCACAGATGAGATAGGGACACTAGCATAGATGCACTGTGTGCACATGCATCTTCACACCTCAACAAGATGACTACACTGCAGCCTGTATCAACATACCTTGTTGCTCAGGTGCCTGAATAAACCACCTTCCTGAGCGACATCAGTTATGCAGATATAAGTGCTCATGTGCCCAGCGCTATGTCGGCGGGAAAGTTTCACAGAGGTGGGTTTATTATGCTGACAGGAGAGCGCTCTCCCATGGGCATAGAGCGTCTTCACCAGACACGCTGCAGCTGAATCAGTACAGCTACAGCACTGTGCGTGTAGACATGCCCTAAGGCTGTTGGAAACCTAACTTTGAAAGATACCAGCAGTTGTATTTTTATTTGTTTCATGGCATATGTTTAAATGCATGCCATGACCCAGTGAGAAAGCTGAAGATGAATATCACTAGCCTCTAGGTTTGATGTGGACAGGAAGATGAAACACCCATCTGCAGCTCCTCAGCCCGCTGTGTGTTTTTTCCTCCACTCCCTAAACAAGCACACTTTCCTAGCCAACACTTGCCTTCCTGTTGCAGCCCTCTCCACCTGCACCGAACAATGGGAACCTCCTTTACACCACGTACTACCTACCAAGCACTCAAGTCAGTCAGCAACCAGCACCAGGATGGAGCAGAGCTTTGCGGTGGGAAAGACAGATTCTCTCCAGGAAAGAGTGATCTGCATCAGCCATAATGAAGGTCACTGCCACACTACAAAAAGGGTCAGGAAACTAGGGTCAGAGTTTGAGAATCGCTACATCAATAACTTGAAAGAAGAGGAAAGGAATTAACTCAAATCCTGATCCTATGCCAGTCAGGTTTTACATAATGCTGTAAAACTTTTGTAAAAAGGGTGCTATTCCTTACCAGCATGAGGCATTCCCTGACAAAGCAAGCCTGTCTGTGCCAGCACTAGACTTGGGTGCCTTTGTGCACTGTACCTCTCATTCTTCTTGAATGCCTGTCACTGCTTTGTTGTTTTTCATAGCACTATGAGTAAAGACAGCTCAAAACCCACTAGGTGGAAAACAAAACTCCCCCTCCGATTGCCTGTTAGCAAAGATCTTAACTGTCTGGAGGGCCTGAATGTTGGATTACACATAGGTTATTGCTTGTGAATCTTTTCCAAGTCAAGGTTTTTGCTATAACTAGTCACACAGGTGGTAAGCTGCTTAAAGAAGATCATAGATTCCTTCCTGGATATGGCTGAATCAGATTTAAAGACCCATCATAAAATGGAATAAAGCACTAGAAAGATCCCATCACACAAGGTATTCAAACCCAAACGGGTCACTAAACTCCCAAAGCGCATACAAAGTTGTACAGAGCAGGGTTTACATCTCCATTCCCACATAGAAGGCAGGCTGATCCCAGAAAACACAGATTTTCCATGAGAGCTCACGATTTCTATACCAGGACCAGTGGGAATCTTGGTGGGGGGGACTGCTCTTACAAAGTTATAGTCCCACCACAAGCCGAAAAGGAAAGATCTGAAGCATGCTGTGTTTGGCTGAAAGTTTAATTCTTCCTCATCTGCAGAATAGATCTTTTTCATGGTGTTTGTAATTTAGTTATAAAAATCTTACCCACATAGTGGCCAAATACTGCTCTTTTACTCAGTGTAAATCCAAAGTAGCATAAATTTCTCTGAATTCATGGCAGGAAATGGAGACAGAATTTAGCCCAGTGATGTATTCTTTTTATATCCCTAGAACCAGGTTTCATGGAAGGAAGGACTAGAACCATGTTCTCAAACTAGGGGCCCCCGCTTGTTCAGGGAAAGCCTCTGGAGGGGCCGGGCCGGTTTGTTTACCTACTTGCGTCTGCAAAATTCAGCTGATCGCGGCTCCCACTGGCTGCAGTTCGCCGCTTCAGGCCAATGGGGGCTGCAGGAATGGTGGCCAGCACATCCCATTGGCCCAAGCCACTTCCCGTAGCCCCCATTGGCTTGGAGCAGCAAACTGCAGGCCAGTCCGACCCGCAATCAGCCAAACCTGAAGACGCGCAGGTAAACAACCAGCCCGGCGTGCCAGGGGCTTTCCCTGAGCAAGTTGGTGACGAGAGTTTGAGAACCACTGTCATAAATCATTCTACATTATTTCCTTTGTCATTTAGCTAAACAAAGTGTCAGGAATATTTTGTTATACTCTGCAGTATGTAATTGCTTGTCCAGACACAAGCCAAGTGCATAAGGAAAGACAGACTTCCAAGCAATAGTAGTATAGATAACTGGAGGCTCTTTTAATCCTCTAGGAATATGTGTAGTAGACAGTGTTGTGCATGACTATCCTGACATCACCAACCAATTTAACTTAACAAATATCTTTTCATCTTTAATATTCCAAATATATGAATAGTTATTCTGCACTCATTTCATTTAAAGGTGTATTCTGGGTAATGAGCAGTTGAACAGTTCTTTATATACCCCCAGCATCTTGGAACATTGTCATGTCAAATGGGCATGTCAACAAGTCAGTTTGTACATCTTGCTTATCCAAATTATCCCGGAGCCACTAAGTGATGAATCTGATGGATACAGCAGGCATTTTTGCAACTTCATGAATTAATTCACAGAATTAGGGAGTAGTTTATATACAACAAAAAGGCCCAATACTGGGCTCCTTGCAGGTCAAGGTCAAAACCACCATTGACATCAATAACTGGGTAGATCTGCCCCTTAGAAACCATGTTATGTGTAAGTCAGTGTTCTCAACCAGAGGTATGTGTATCCCTGGAGGTACGCAGGAGGTCTTCCAGGGGATACATAAATTATCCTTATTACCAAGTTTTTTTTATATAAAAGCAAAGTCATTACAAACTAAAATTTCATACAGACAATGACTTTCTTATACTGCGCTATATACTATACACTGAAAAGTAAGTACAATATTTATATTCCAAATCAATTTATTTTTAATGATATGGTAAACATGAGAAAGTAAGCAATTTTTCAGTAATAGTGTGCTGTGACACTTTTGTACATTTACATGCTTTTGTAAGCAAGTAGTTTTTAAGTGGGGATATAACTTGGGGTATGCAAGACAAATCAGACTCCTGAAAAGGGGTACAGTAGTCTGGAAAGGTTGAGAACCACTGTGTTAGGTTATAAAAGGATTGTATGGCATATATTTCTTTAATATACCAGTATTTAAGTAATCCTATTATTATAGTATCTTTACTTTTTAAGTGCATGTATCCTATGATGTAAGGAAGTGCTATTTACAGGCAGGGTTTTGAGGAACAGACATATTAAGATTTTCCAAAGGCATTTAGGCATCTCACGTCCATTGTTTTCAGTATCAGAGCAGAGAACTGAAGCTGGGTCTTCTCAATGCTAGGCTAGCACCCTAACCCCTTGGTCATCCTACTTTTAGGATAGAAGCCCCACAACTAGCATACCTGATAGGGAGCACTGCTTCCTGCCTATGTGTGATTGCATTTGGGGGCTAGTCCCCTGGGCATGGGATCTTTTGTTAGCTACTTAAGTACCTCCTAGTCGCTCATTTAATACACCAGACCATTTTGTTCATATGTTGCTTCAACTTTCCACACCTCTTTCTTTTAGATTGGAAGATCTTCAGGACAGGGCTTGTGCCCTCTATGTCTGCATGCATTGGAAGCTATTGATAATAGGGTCAGCCTAGGCAAGAAAATGATTTTCTAAACATTGTTCCACGGGTGCTGGAACAATTTGTATAGTGGGGGTGCTGAGAGCCACTGAACCATTCTAATTCCAGCACCTATGCACTGTTATCATATGGTCAGCCCATCAACGCTAGCTAGTGAAATCATATAAGAATTCTTTTGGCTAAAATGAGTGCTTGCTCTTTATTCGTTGAAGCTCCGTGGGGACACATGGTTCTTTACAAACACATCAAATGACAACTCCACACGCTGGAGGCCTTACAATTAAGTTAGGCTTTATATAGCAAGATGGCATGCAGGAGTAGGGAGAGCATGAGAGGACCAGCGTTACAGTGAAAGGACAATCAGAGGGCCTGGTGTTTGTGGCAACTTTAGTTCAGGGAGAGAACACACCAAAAACTCACATAGGTGGCATAGAGTAATTATTTCAGACACAGACTACATTTGCACTGCTATCCTTCAAGGGTACAGCTAACATTTCCTCAGTTAAAATGCAAAGGGTTAAGCACTTAATTCAGTGATAGCCACTTAATTCAGTCACTGGAAAGGGTAATTAATTCATATGTTATACACCATTTGCCCCAGGCTATTCTTTAGTATGCAAATAATATGTTTGGTGTAGTTGAATAAGCAAGATATTTTCTCTGAACTATATTTAAAGAGGAAAAAAACCCTCCGAGTCAGCCACACATCTCACTGCCAGCTTCATTGGATTATTCTGTTTTTTGTGCATGTTTGCTGTGGGAAGTAACACCCTCCTTTGTTTAAAAAGCATTCAGAACAGATTACTCAAAAGCAGGAGCTCCTGGCAAAGTCACCTTCATGCCTTGTAACCCACACAGCACAATCACTGCAATTCAAAAGGGGATAAAATCTTCTAGACTGGAACTTGATATTGCATCATAGTATAGGTTCATAGACCAGATCCTCAGCTGGTGTAAATCAGCCAGCTCATTGGGAAACTAATGGATTGTGGTTCAGATTTTAAAGTCAAGAGAGACTATTATGACCATCTAATCTGACCTCATGCATACCACAGGTCGCAGAACTTTGGGCAACAATATCTACATCAAGCCCAATAAACTTGTGATTCAATGAAATCTCTTTTAGAAAGATGTCAAGTCTTGATTTGAAGACTCCACGTGATGGAAATGTATCACACCCCAAAAACAATAGGAAGTTTGCTTTCAGTGCAGCATCAGTCCTGCCTTCAGTTTCTACCTGAAGGCTTCTAAACAAAACAGTTTAGACTAACTGCATTTTTGCTTGCCTCACATTAGTTCCATATTTTTTGGTGAAGGCTGAGGCGTGGCTGAAGTCCAACCTGCCTGCATGTGAGCTGGCAGCACATAGCAGAACAAAATGAAAGCTGAGATTTTTCAGATCCATATGATTCCCAGAACAAGAGATATCAGAAAGAAAAAAAATGTGGAAATGCTTGGCTACATGTTTGCACATGTTTGTTTTTTCTGGCCCCAGTTCTGGGAATCATATGAATTTGAAAGTCTCTGCTTTCATTTTAAAAAGCTTTTATCCCTCCCGGTTGTGGAGAAAAGCTTAGAACCATGAACAGAGGAGCAATCCTGAAGCTTCAGAAACCTGAAAGAAAAGAAAATGAACTCCAAATTTAATATTTTTAAACAATCTCATGATTTTGGGGGGGCCTAACTCATCTTTGAATACTTGGGGTCAACAATCTGTAAGTTGACATTTCGGAGCCAAAGTCATGGACATTTGTTGTTCCTGAAGTCCAAGAGATACAGCACATATCTAAGCAGGATTCTAGAATCCTTGTTAAGAAAGTTCAAAAACAAATGAGTCGTTAAGAGAGATGTCAAATTTGAAATGTGTTGATATGTCATACTAAACTTTGCATCTTTTTATCCCAGGTCTGAAAGCATGTTTCAGTGGCATTATCCATCGCAATTTTACAGCTGGGGAAATCAAGGAACACAGTAGTTAGTGTCAAAAAGAAAAGGAGGACTTGTAGCATCTTAGAGACTAACAAATTTATTTGAGCATAAGCTTCCGTGAGCTACAGCTCACTTCATCGGATGCATTCAATGGAAAATACAGTGTCAACATACTCAGAAGTGGCCTTTAATATGGGGCCTTTAATACGGGTCCCTGTGGAAGAATGGACTGGAGCTCCCTCTCCTGGATGAGCTTGGCATAGCAGGCTCTCATCTCAAACCCCCTATTGATAGCAACTACAGTCCTGTAGTGGGCCCCTCTTCTTCTGACTCAGCCTTCTGGCCAGATCGCTTTAACATCTCTCCCCTGCCAAGTTAGCAGTATCCCAAACAGTGTCCCACCACTGTTCATCAATGACATCTTCTGCCCCTTCAGACCTCCTCTTCCATTCCATTCTTTGCCAGAATAGTGGGCCGGCCAGGCTTCCCTTGGTGGCTGAACCACATAGAAAAGTGACTCACAAACCACAATGAAAGCAGCTTCTGGCCTCTCACTCAGGCTTAAACTTGTAAACCATCCTGGACCTCCATTCTTCTGCAGGACACTGACTCAAGAGTTACCTCCCAGGAGTCTTGCCCCTACTCTGGCTCCTCCACTTCCACCTGTAGTTGGCCTTCTTTCAGGTCCATTCCCCAAGGTCTTCTCCTAGGCTGCCTTCTCCCAACAGGACTGATTCCAGAGTGAGAATTCCCTCCTGGTGCTCCTCTTCAGCTGAATGCCTTCCTGGGCAGTCCAGGTCCTGCCCTTTGTCAGATGGTTTCTCTATATATCTCTGGGATCCTCTCTCTACTGCACACACAGGTACTGCACTGTTCTTTCCCTCTTTCCTTGTAGCTCACTTCCCCAACTAGCACCTTTCCCATCTGGGCTTCATCTTTAATCAGGCCTGGCCCATGCTCCAGGTGCAGCCAGGTGGGTTAGTTGGCCTCAGGCCCACATTAACCCTTTCAGGACCAGTAATGAACCAGGACCACACCACAAATCCCCCCATAAGACACCTTAGGATTTTTTTGGGGGGGAGGAGATACTCAGCTCCCAGGTATGCATGGAATGGCCTCCCTAAGCCTGTCCCCTTCTTCATTCACTTCTTCTCTGTCACCTATGAGAAGAGAGATGGTGTACAGCCTGCCCCTTTCTCCTCTTCCACTCTTACTGGAAAAGGACCAGACTATGTACATGCTTGTGACCAATTACATGATCTTTCCCAGCTCTCCCGCTTTGCCATAAAATCTGACATTCATTTGTCATGTGCAAATTACACTGCATAGACACAGCCATGCACTGCCTCACTGAAGTCAGTGGAGTTCCCTGTAGACTCAGGGGTCTTCCTACATAGAGTAACCTGCAGGATGGAGGCATTCACTTGTAAGCTCTTTGGGGGAAAAGGACTTTGTTTCTAGGATGTACCTATCACAGTTTTGAGTGCTCAACTATTTATATCATCATAAAAGTCACTTACTCTGTAAAGAAAACTCTACCAAGTTTCAAAGCATATTTAAATATATCTCAGCTTGAAGTGTAATGAGAGAAAGTACAGACAACCCCAAGCACTCAAAATATCCTGAGTCAGCCCCCCCACACCCCCAAAAAAGTTGTGAGGTTTACAAAGAAATAACAGTTGGGGCTGTTTGTATTTGGCACCTACTTTTTTAGCTTTGAGGTTGCACTTAGGTCACATTTCAAACTCTACTCTACAAACATGAGCACTAGAAACACTTTTCTTTAAGTGAAAGCTGAGATTCTCATGTAATCATCTCCTTCCAGAAGCTGGGGCTTAAACAGATACTAAAGACCTTGAGCCTCACAATAAAATCACGGGTTTCAGAGTAGCAGCCGTGTTAGTCGTATTCGCAAAAAGAAAAGGAGTACTTGTGGCACCTTAGAGACTAACAAATTTGTTAGTCTCTAAGGTGCCACAAGTACTCCTTTTCTTTTTAATAAAATCACGGGAGTTGATAAGGTTGAGTTCACCTATCCAATCACAGGCTTCAGCAGTAAGTCATGCTGAGGAGGTATTTCCAGCGTGAACACCCAATTTCAGTTCTGTCAAAAGTGTTCCTTTTGACCTGGACCATCAGATCCATGGCCTCAACCCAAATATGAGTTAGATTCTAAATGTGAGAATCTTTTTGAGTCAAAAAGTTACGAAAAGAATCCTGTAGTTCAAGAGTGACTTTTTTGCCCTCAAATAACACGTGACAAACATTAAAGAGTTTTGTTTTGTGCATATGCATAGTTCTCCTGAGTGAGGAGCACAATCATGAGTCACTGGGAGGGTAGAGGAGGAGATCAGAAATCATGGATTTGTGCATGCACAGTATGCTGTTTACTCTCAATCCACTACAGTAGAACCCAGAGTTACGAACCCCAGAGTTATGAACTGACCAGTCCACCACACACCTCATTTGGAACCAGAAGTACGTGATCAGACAGCAGCAGAGGGGAAAAAAGCAAATATAGTACAGTACTGTGTTAAATGTAAACTACTAAAAAAAATTATGGGAAAGCAGTATTTTTCTTCTGCATAGTTAAGTTTCAAAGCTGTATTAAGTCACTGTTCAGTTGTAAACTTTTGAAAGAATCATAATGTTTTGTTCGGAGTCATGAACTTTCAGAGTTACGAACAATGTCCATTGCCACAGTGTTTGTAACTCTGAGGTTCTACTGTATCCTAAGTTTCATTGTAATGTACCGATTGCACATGTGCAAGTGCTGGCATAGAAAGTTGGAGAGACGCAGCATCAAGCTTCCAGTTATTGTGCAAATGCCATTATCTACACTATAGACTAATACTGACATACTATTGCTATAGTAAGTTACGAAGCAAAATACTATCCTACTCCCATTTCAATTAACATGACCGTATGCTACCAGTGACACAGGGCTAGAAGTGAAGTGACTATTACAAATGCAAATACCCACTTATGAACTTTTAAAAAAGCTTTTTTAAATTAATCAAGATAAATGCGTAGTTATTACCATTATACGGTGGGCTCTAGTTGTAGTCAAAGCAGTTCAATTCATAATATTCTGTAGCTTTAAGGCAGCATGGTGTAATAAATAAAGCACTGCATGGGAAGTCCAGATACTTGAGTTCTGTTCCTGATTTTGCCCCGGCTGACTTGGTGACCTTAAGCAAGTCAGCATCACCTCACTATCTCAGTTTCCCCATCTGTAAACAGGGGACAATGATACTGATATCCCACTTTAATATCTATAGAAAAAGAGAGCTAGGATATAACTACAGAAAAGTATGTCAATCACTAAAGCAGTCACTTCTATAAGTATAAGCAAGTAACAGTTTTATCTAAGCTCCAATACTTCCTTGCAAGACATTGCATACCAATACCTATCTTGTAAAAACCAAAGCAGACTACTATCAAGAGCCACATATGATCAATTCCTAGATCGGGGATCGGCAATGTTTGGCACGCAACCCGCCAGGGTAAGCTCCCTGGTGGGCCGAGCTAGTTTGTTTACCTGTCACATCTGAAGGTTTGGCGGATTGCGGCTCCCACTGGCCACAGTTTGCAGCTGCAGGCCAATAGGAGCTGTGGGAAGCTGCGGCCAGCACATCCCTCCTCCCACGCCACTTCTCGCAGCCCACATTGGCCTGCAGCGGTGAACCGCAGCCAGCGGGAGCCGCGATCGGCCAAACCTGCAGACGTGACAGGTAAACAAACCAGCCTGGCCCACCAAGGGGCTTATCCCGGTGGGTTGCGTGACAAACGTTGCCAATCCCTGTCCTAGATAATCCCTTCTTTCACACTACCAAAAATTTCCTACTAACCAAAGACATATCAAGGTCAAGGGCTGGATACTGGAATGTCAGTAGCAAGAGAATCATCACAAATCCAGTCAACTACAGCAAAAGGAAAAGCCCATCTGATCCCGTGAAGTAAAGTCTTCTTCTCCCCCACGTTAGGATCAGTCAAGTCCTGCGCAGTGGACATGCCTTCTGCAGTGAGCCGCAGAAGACCTCCCCTACAATGATCAACTCAGAAGACCTCCTACAATGATCCATATAACTGCCTGACACAAAGAAGTTCTATTCTGCAAATACTGTATTTGCTGAAATGATGGGTTGGTGAGCTAGGTGGGGTGGGGCTGAGGTGGGAATTTCATGCAGCAAATAAGTTAATATATTAGAATATAGAATATATTAATATATTAGAATGTTTGTATTTATTATTACATTAAATTTTGGGAAGTGCCAAGAGACAGATTGCTGCTATAAAAATCCAAACAAATAAGTAATAGATCAAACCCGACAGTTACTTCAGTGCTGACAAAGCAACATGAGAGGGAAGAGACACAGCCAGGCCGTCAGACTGAGGGATCATGACCCCGCACAACAGGCTCTTCTGTGGCAACCGCTACCGATTTGCTACAAATTGTTCACTCAGCTAAGCCTATGCTAACCGGCGCTTGTACTTGTAACTGCCCCATCCCTGTACCCACTTGCTTCACCCATCTCTTAGGACTTGTCTGTAGGTCTCAAACCTGCAAGCACTTAAGCAAGCATTTAACTTTATGCACTGCAAACAGCCCTGTGGAATGGCTTGTCGCCTGTAAAGTTAAACAGGGGCATAAACCTAGCCAAGGTCAGGGTCTCCGATTGTGACAAACTCTTTGAAGCAGAGAGTCTTTGTTCCTACAACACCTAGCAAGATAGGGTCCAGGGTTGCCAACCCTCCAGGATTGTCCTGGAGTTTCCAGGAATTTAAAGATTGATCTTTAATTAAAGATCATGTCACGTGACGAAACCTCCAGGAACCTAAATTGGCAAGCCTGGCCTGGCTGCTGCTAAATAATAATAAAAGCTCCAGAGATGGTGATTCTTACAAGGGGAGGCATGCACTAAAACCAAGAGGATTATGGGATGTAAGTCTGCTACCTTCTATACAAACATCCTGGTCAAAATTTGCATAATACATGCACGTTTACTCCCACAGAACACACAGGAAAGTGTCACCCTTGGCTCTTATAGCGGTTATATCTTGATCCTCATTAATATTTGAAAGAATGCCATATAACATTTTTAGCTGTCATCACAGGACATTATTATATAGTTCTCACCAGCATTTATATACATAATAAAAGTGAACAGTTCAACTATATAACAAGAATATAACAATAGTGACACCTATTGGCAAATGAGATAACTGCTCCTACCCACAAAAACAATTTATAGGTTTGATAGGTAAGTAAATCCAAACACATGCACAAAAAAAATGGAAAGGAACAGCAAAAATTGACTAAGATAAATTCATTATAAAAAGAGTCACCTAATATTTTGCATATTTTGAAATATTAGCTGGTCTTTGCTTTTACATGCTATTACAATTTTTCTGGGTGGCATGTGCATCCCCTGTTCAGGGTGTCTAGCCCCCAGCCCCACCCCTTCCACCAATGGCCTCACCCCGCTCCTCCGCCTCCCAAGCTCCGGCCTGCTCACCAGTGCCCAGAACAGCCCCAAGCCCCAGCTGGCCTGCAGCATCTGAAGTAGTGCAGAGAAGCCCCAAGCCCTGGCCCCATGCTACCCATAGGAGCTCTGAGCCCTGCCACAGTCCAGCCCAGCCCCAGGGCTGTAGCGGAGAGCATTAGCAGAGGTTTGGGGAGGCTGAGTCTCCACCAGCCTCCTTTACCCGCTGCCCAAGACACATTTTTCTTTTTGTTCACAGCACTTTGATTCTTTTTTTACTGGTTCATCATTTTAATACTAGCTCATTCAATAGTGCTAGCTGGTGTTCTATTGTGTTGTACCGGCCTCAGTAACATCTCTGTCCTTTAACACTTGCCTGCACTTCTAGTGATAATTCCCAATATGCAAGGTTGTAGATGTGCAAGAGAACTGTACATGGTTTTCCAAAATAAGTTGTGTACTTAACAAAAATATAACTAGGTGCCCAAGAGACAGATAGCATGATGCCCTCTAAATGAAAAAGAGAGAGCTATTAAATACGTGTCCAGGCACTACATACCAATGGTCATGGATCTTTACGCAGGGTGAGTCTGGCTGAGTAGTAGGGATAGTGTGAACTAAAAGGAGAATGGACTCATCACAATTTTGTTTTTTAATATAGCTGAACAGAGGATGATTATGAGCTCCAAAGCGTGGCCCCAAATCAAACTTTCCAAAGGAAATTCAGTGCAGTCCATAGGTCTAAATAAGCTGATTGGTATAAATAACCACAGCCAGGAGGCCAGCTGAGAATACTGCTACTGTTGGCTTATTTCCACCTTTGGGTTGCACACCCAGCTAGTCTATGGCATAGCCAGGAACTGTGCCCCACTCTCCTGAGTCTCAGTACAATCCCTTAGCCATAGGAACTTCCTCTTACTGCTTTATTTCTCTCTTTTCCACTTATCCTTCCCTCTTTGTTATTACAAACAAAAGGAAGTACAAGAAGTAGAAGGGAAAAAACCAGGGATTTAGAAGGTATTTAGATATTTCAGGGCATGAAATACACACTCCTGGGGAGTAGAAGAGAAAATGGATGGGTTGAGCTCAGTGCTTAATTTGTAATAAAAGAGGTTGCGGGGCTCAAGCAATTTTTCTACTTTCATAATTGACACAGCAAGCCCAGAAATGCCAGAGCTATGAACTGCCAAGCCTGGAGGTGCTGGAGTTCAGCCCTGGCAAGCCCTGGCACAAATTAAGCACTGGTTGAGCTACATATAGCAGCTGGACACAGTGCAAAGAAAGCAGAGACGTATTTGTCTATGAAGGATGAAGACAGAGAGGAAAAACAAAAACTCTGAATCAGCTCAACATGTCACCTCTACCAGTCTTCAACTTCCCTTTCTTTGCGTGGTTGTGTTCATGTTTACTGAAGAAGACGACAACATCTTTAGTTGTTTATGAAGACGCAAATGAGAGCAAAGCACATTACTCACAACACAATAGCAACTAGCAAGGCCATTGCCAAGCCTCATAACATAGTAGTGCAGAATGTTGCATCTCATGGGTAAGGAAGGGGGAGGAATCAATGCAAGCGGGAAATGATCTTGCTTTGCCAGCATTTAAAAGCACACTGCAAACAGAAGCTCAAACCATTACTTTAGTCTGCATGATCACTTCTGACTAAATATTTACTGTCACAAAACCAAAAGGACCGTCCCAGCTGGGGTGGAGCTTGTAATTCGTACACTGATAAGTTCAGAAAGCCAGGGATTCACAAGAGTATTTCTAGCAAACCATGCAATTCATATACAACACCATAAGGTTTTACAGTGAATTTTCCATTCTTATTCTTGTGTGTATGCAAGAGAGGGGACATAGTTACTTCTGTGTTTGTAAAGTGCCTAGCAGACAAAAAAAACTTGACTTGGGGCTCTGAGCACTATAAAATATCTAATTTTATTATTTAAAAGGGTGTAATCAGGAAAGTCCATCGAACGTTTATGATTCAAACACACACAGCCCATAGTTGTATAGAGATAACTATACTGAAGTTCTCTATCCCAGCATACAACATGCTGTCCTCATAGCAGTAGGTGGAATCTTATGAGGACTCTTCCCAGCAACACCTAGATATCTTACTGAGGAGGACCCTGCTCTATTGCAAAGTCTCCCAAAGTATGGTCTATGGAAAGTTTGCTGGTAGAATAGTCAGTGCTATTTAACTTTATTTCCAGCTGCTTAATCACCTTAAGACATTTCAGAATAAATTAAATGCTTTTCCATTGTAAGCAAAGTAGCCACAGGAGTGTTACATGATCACAAATGAGACAGAGAATGGGGCATGTGATTCTGAATGAGAGGGGGGCCACAAAACAACCTGTGTATTAAAAAAGTGGCCTACACTGTGAAAGAGTTTAGGAACGCCTGGTCTGTGCTTTTTGCAAATGTCATTGAAATGTGTTTTTATAGCGTTGTATGTCAGCTGCTTTTGTAGTATTCGCATTTCAATCTAACAGGGACCTGAGATAAGGTACTTAAATAAGCCCAAGTCCTTCAAGGAGCTCTGTACAGGCATTGTCAGAGCTTTAATTATAATCCCGATGTAATGATACGTAGTATAATACCCTGCTTTCAAGAAAACACCACTTTATACTGAAATTACATACAAAAAGCTACAGTAATAAAGTGGCAGGATTGCAAATCAAATACTCAAAAAGCTAGGAAATGCCAGAATTAAGGTTTTTTGTCCTTCGGGGAAGATCTAAGAAAACCTACAGTAAGTATATAGCAGAGACTTACCTAGGCTGGTACTATTCTACTGCCTCAGTTTCCTCTCTTAGCTATCATCTACAAGCTTGTAGGCTGATATGGGGTTCTTAGGCACAAACATCACTGAAGTGACTTAGCCCTTCAGCTAAGACATAGAGCTTACACCACTTCTGGAGTTAAATTAAATTTCAAAGAAAACAAAACCATTTTCTTATCACAGACTCATTCTGGACATAGCCCTTCTTCTCAGGACCTGCCATATTTGTCCTTCAGCCCTTTCATTAACTCAGCTTTCCCACTTGGGCTCTTAACAATCCCTTCTTCCTTTTATTAATAAGGAGAATTACACCATCTCAACAGGTAGCGAGAGGGGAGGGACAATTTGCACCCACCTTCTATTATCAGTCCAGCCAATGGAGCCTACACAACTGGGCTGATTGCCTCATAACCCAAACTACCCTGACTTTTCTTCTTGGGCCCCTTTATGTACAGCCAACCTAGACCTCCTACTTATTAGCCCTTTCCTGGCTAGGTCTTACTCTTTAATGAGTCACTTAGGCCCACAGCTACTTTGTCTGAAGTCCTTCTCTTGACTAAACCCAGGATGCCCTTATATCTCCCAGCAGGCCTGGTTCTTAGTCACATGATCCCCAACTCATGACTTCTGTACTCATCGCCTTCATCTGGGGAGGCAAGCTAAAGTGCCATAGATGAGGCTGAGTCCTAACTCCACCCCACCCGGCTCAGTTCAGCCCAGGCTAAGGTGTGTAAGGGGTGACTTCCTTCCAGAAAAATTATCCTTCTAACTCTCAATACTCAGAGATCAGCTGATACTCAGCTGGAATAAGAGTTTTTATTCCTTCTAAAACTCCTTTTTCCCCCCATTGTTAATGCTTACTACAGCAACTTTGGATAGTGTAATCAGTGCACACAGCACCCCCACCAACATACAGTGCTGTGTCTCTATCGTAGTGTGAAGCTGTTGTCTTGTGTGTTGTTTCTGATCTGGGGGTTTAACAGACAGTCAAGTCCTGCCCATGTGTGCTAGAGTTGTTACTTTCAGTGTTCCAGAAATTCCTTTCTTTGTATAAGTGAGTATTACAATACTCTTATCTATATAAAAGTTGACTCCTTTTCTGGATCCTGCTAAGCTCCTGGCCTCAGTGGTATCCTGTAGCAATGAGTCCCACAGGCACTGTGGGGAAAATTACCTCATGTGATTAGTTTTGAATTTGGTACCTTTTATTATACTGACTGTCTTCTTGTTGCTGTGGTCAGAGACTGAATTAAGAAACATTTAATGCAACTGAAAGATGGCAAATCCTGACATGGGAGTTCACTTCCTTTACACTGTAGAAACTTTCATAGAATCCCAGTGCATCCAACAGTGATGTACAGTTTATATTTTCAGGAAGAAAGCTGAGTACAAACCAGGCCAGTCAGACATTAAGTTAAACATGCAAAGAATGGAAAAGTACAAAGTCTGACAGCATAGAAATAATGTATAATGCAAGGAGTATAAGATTTCCACAGCTGCTTTCACATGCTATTTCTTGTTAAACGTGTGTTAATTAATTTAGTCCCCCATTTAGAGTCAAGAGCCAAACAAGAGTCACATTCAGACTAGCAGATTGTCAATCCCTGTAGCAGTGGTGGCCAAATTTACTGACCCTCTGAGCCACATAACACAATCTTCAGAAGTTCGAGAGCCAGGGTTCACCAGCTGGGCCTTGGAGCTTCAGCCATGTGGGATGCGAGGTCTCAGGGCTTCTGCCCCACTGGAGGCGCTTGCCAGGGGTCAGGGCTTCAGGTGCGCTCCCGTTGAAGTGCTGAGCCCCAGCAAGCACATCCCCGAGGGGCTGCAGCCCCGAGACCTCCCTCCCTGCTGGGCAGAAGTCAGAGGCAATGCGTGGGAGGGATACCGTGGGGTCATGTGCTCACCCAGATTTTTGCCAGGGTTTGCTGGCCCCACTCAATCACATAGTGTCGCCAGGGCTCCTCTCTGCATGACAGCTGCTGAAGCCAGCATGCTGGTAGCTGCAGCCATGGGAGAGACAGCAGCAAACAGCTGGGAGCTGCAGGGAGAGTGCAGCTTTTGCTGCTGTCTCTCCCCACAGAGCTAAAGCAGGGCCCCTCCCTGCTAACACGGGGAGTTGCAGGTGGGGTCTGGTAGGTGGAGAAAGGGGGTAGGGAGGTAACACGAGCTGCACTTTACTGTGAAAGAGCTGCATGTGGCCTGCATGTAGGCTCAACATACATAAGGAGTGAATGTTCTAACAGTGTATTGTTGTAAAAAAAGAAGTGACAAGGTTAACTATGAGTAGGGTCTAGTAAAAGCTGATTACTTCCCTGCATTCATACATGTAACATTAGACAAGAAAGAGGAGACAGAATTATTTTCTTCCTAAAATGGCATCATAGAGCTTTCCTGTTTTCTTGACTTGAATCTCTCTGAAACCAGCTGCAGTGAGGAGCTTGCTGTACTCGGTTGGCGTTCGTTCTTTTCCTTCAGCCTGAACCAACATGTTCATAGAGTAAAGCTGGGTTTCTAAAGGTCCAGTTTTGTCTTCATTCAAAAGTGTTTCAACCAGCAGCACTCCACCCCCTAATGGGATAAAAATATTTAAAACATGTTGATTTGTCAGAGAGGGACACTAAAGCTTATTTTCCAACTGCATTTTTAGGTATTTCCATAACCTTAGAGATTCCCTTTATATCAAGAGAAAAATCATGTTATATTGCTACAGTAGTTCATGAAATAGCTAGAGGGATTCTATGCATCAATTAGCTATTATTTCCTGCACTTCAAAGTAGAGAGTGAAGGAGAACCTATTAGCTGTGATTGAAACATTTATTGACTCCAGCAGAAATGAACCAGAGGTGTGGTTGCTCAGCATCTCTGAAAATCAAGCCCCATAGGCCAGAGTTTTAAAATAAAATAATTTAGGCACCTAAAAATGCATATTGGCAATTTTCAAAATTTGAATAGGTCAATTTGAATTGACTATCAACATGATTAGGCACCTAAATAACTTTTAAAATTTGACCTTGCTTGTCTAAAGCATATGACCAAACCTAGAGGCTAGGGTTGCCAATTTTGGATGGACGTATTCATGGAGGTCTTGTCAGATGTCAGTCTTTAATTAAAGATTAATCATTAATTCCTGGAGACTCCAGGACAATCCAGGAGACTCGGCAACCTTACTAGAAGCAAATTTTCAAGTTGGCCATTCTTACTCATGTGGCCCGGATGCAAATCACTCATGTAAAAGAAGAAAGTCTTTCATTGAAATGGCTCTTTAAAAAACCCTGTCCCAAACAAATGATGCATATAAGTGTCTATTTTGCAAAGAGGAAAACATACCAGGCTTGCCACCAAGCCTTGTGGATTTTTGCTAGTAGCTGCATACACTTGTCTTCTGCCCAGACATGCAGGGTCCTAGCCAAAATGTATAGATCAGCTTCTGGAATTGGATCTTTAAAAAAATCTCCTGTAACAAAAAGAAAACAATGCAAACAACAGGCCTGAATAAGCAAACATTTTTAATCTGGCGTTACAAGAAATACAAGCTTGCTCCAAAACTGTTTGTGAGACTTGCTGGGAAGCTACACTCTTCTGGCTTGTCATGCTGAGGATTCACAGCCCACTTAAGGGGCAAATCTCCCAGTATTGGATATTGGTGATGTGCTCTTTATCCAGCCATTTGTATGCCAATTTCATTTCTCTCTCTCTGTCTCTCTCTCCCTCTTTCTCTCCATTTCCTGTCTGCTTCATCCATATAAGCCATCTGTCACACTTCTCTGTCTTTACTTTTAGGTCATCCCCTGTCCTCTCCACTTTTTCTCCTTCTTCACTGCTGGGTCCACTTTCTCTTTCTCTCCCCTCCTCTCCTGACCTTCACCCTCCAAAATTAACAATTTATTTCTATTTAAATAGTAAAACTAGACGCATAAAACCAACATACCCCTACACTCGTGTGATGGATGATGCTATATGATTGAGGATAACTATATTTATTATAGCTGATATCACTATTATACAATTACAACAAATTTTGTACAAAGTATGTCATGTAAGATAACAATGGAAAAGATACATGCTAACAAATCCTGTTTAAATCCATGTATCATCACTGTGCATGAAGTTATGATATTGGCTATGTATTTGTATCTCAAATGCGTTTGTTCTTGGAGTGAAGCCCACAAGGTTGTTTACATCCAGTCTCGACAGCCCATTGTGGATGGACTCTCCAAGTGTGGAAGGGCTATTAGAAAGAATCAGCTTTCCAGATAGCCTCTTCCTGAGGATGCCTCAGACAGCAAGGAGCCAATGGCATCTGCTGTGATTCAGCAAAACATGTCTGGCCGTGTGATGGGGACATGTGATCTAAGAATTCATGTTGGCCAGTAACTCTCCATGTACAGGTACAGTGGGCTTAGTTTGGTACAGTAAATTTCCAGGCACATGGCAGAGGGTATAAATTACAGCTGAGAGAACTCCATCTTGCCTTATTCCTGCTCCAAACTTCTCTGCACTGTGGATTTATAACAAAGGAAGTATTCTAAACTAGGGACTGAGGCCCTTCCAAGCTTTTGGAAGTTTGCCAGAGAGACTTCTGCAAATCTGTGGACTCTTACATCAAAGCTGCAGACCTGATCTCAGGAGTTAGCAATTGTTTGTAATGTATACATCTTTTACCTATTTTAGAACTCTCTTCTTTATTTTTAATACATTCTTAGTTAGTTTGCTAAACATTGACTGGCAGCTTGATTTTGGTAAGTTCTGAAATATTTAGTGACCTGGGATCTGTGGCTAATCCTTTGAGATTGAGGAATCTTAATGTATGGGGAATTGGGTCACACTCAACAATCTCTTACTGTACAAGACCTATTTGTCTGGATTGGGAACTAGGGGCTGGAATGCTTAAGGGGACTGCATGTTTCGGCTTCTTGTTAACCAGTGTGGTATGACAGGAGCTCTTTTGTTACTGGGTTGGTGAATCTAATTAAAGAAGAAACCAGCTGGCAATGGGTCACATGTATATTGTAACATGACCCAACAGCATTTATCCCTTCAAATGTAATATGCATTTCTTTATGGGCCTTTGTGCCCAGTCACATTGCACTAATCTACACAACCTACTGTTTTCAACTATTTAGCATGCTTTGAACTGCGCACAATTGTTCAGTGAATCCACATCCCCGCTCCCTCCAGGATGACACCAGGAAGAGCTAGGAAGGCCACTGCATGGAGTTTGTTTTTTCCTTTTACGTTGCTATTTAATAGGGATAATGTTCAAGGACTTGGAATATATTTGCAACCTAGGCAACTAATAGCTCAGCTTCTTCAAGTCCACAGGGTGTACATTGCTCATTACACTCTGTTATCATCAAACATGGTCCCTTCAGTACATTTTTCTTTGCAGATGAGCACACACAAAATGAAGCCAGTTTACCTTCATGGAAAGTGATCCGACGTTCTTCCGGGGGCACAAAACGCTCCTTTGCCACTTGCACTACTTTAGGTAGGTCATAAATTGTGACTGTAGAATTTGGGTACAAAGAAATACATTCCTGGGCCAAACCACCTGCACATCCTTATAGTGAAAGTGAAATACAGGGTAAATGCTCAAATATAACAATACTGGCCATTTTTATAATATCTTCCATCTCAGAAACTTAGACTGCAATGAACTCAGACTCATGCTGCCTTGTGAGATAGGTTAACGTTAGTGTCCATTTTTATAGAAGGAGACACTAAGTACAAAAAAGGTAAGTGATTTGTTCCTGGTTTCCCAGCCTCTCTCTGGAATAAGACCCAATTCTTCTGCTTCCCAGTACTGTGATCTAACCACTGGACCATAAAGGGTATTGCTTTAAAACAACATAGTATGATGCAATTACAGCTGGCTGGAAATTTTCAAAGGAAGAGTGTTTTCTTTCAAAGAAATGGCCATTCTGAATATGAAATTTTTGTGCAATATTGACTTTTTCTAAGTTTTAGTTTTCATGAATTCTTTATGACTTTTTTAAATAAAAAAAAATAACTAGTAGTATTTTTCATTGAAAACCTGTATTTTGATAAATAGGAAATGGAGATAACCATTTCAATGTTTTCAAACAAACATGAAAATTTAAACAAATAAAATTGGGTCTGTTCTGAACACTGGAAAACAGAAACTTCAATTTTTTAGTGAAAATATTCTGAAAAATTTTCCACCAGCATTAGATGAAACTCAAACAGATAGTCCATTCTTCTGTTTTAAAGTTCCCATCTTCAGTCATTAGGAAGTCATGTAGCATAATAA
Organism: Dermochelys coriacea; assembly: GCF_009764565.3. Classification (NCBI taxonomy): domain Eukaryota; kingdom Metazoa; phylum Chordata; order Testudines; family Dermochelyidae; genus Dermochelys; species Dermochelys coriacea. The sequence continues at coordinate 125,342,289 of NC_050068.2, read as the reverse complement.
TACTTAGCCTCTTATATAGTGCTATTAAACTAGATGATCATGATGGTCCCCGCTGGCCTTAAAGTCTATGAGTCTATAGTGCGATTAATCTATAAATATCAAAGCACTTTACAAAGGAGGGCACAGATTGTTATCTCCAGTGCACAGAGGCCCAGAGAGGGGAAATGACTTGTCTAAGGTCATCCAGCAGGCCAGGGGCAAAACTGGGATAGGACCCAGGTATCCTGAGTCCCAGCAAAGTCACAATCAGCAACGCCGCTGCCGCAGTGCATTAGAACCCTTCCCTACAAGCTGGCTTTGAAAAGCCCTTGCCTCCTCTCATTAGGATTACACCAAAGCCAGGTCTTTAGTCAGATAGGAAATGATGCACTAAGCCATGAGCAACATAATTGAATTGTAAAAAATGGAAAAGATTCACATCCAGTATTCACTATTCAAAAAGTTGCCATACCAACCTTGTTCAGGATTAGATTTTGTTTGAAACAAACCCCAGAGGGGGAAAGAAACAGGTGAGGAGCGTAATTTGAGTTAGTTTACGTTAAAAGGACAGCATATGTCAAGGTTATTTTTCCCCCATGATATTTAAATTCATGTTTTTCTCACTGTTTACAACAATGAACTGAAAACTGACCTGGTTTCTCTCTGCTTCTGCTGCTTTTGCTCCATCCCACAAGCACATGGGTTTGTTCCTGCAGAGCCAGTCATTTGCGTAAGACTGTGGGCAGTGAGCATTCAACAACAGCCTGCTCTAAAGATCAGTGTCAATGGGACAATTCCCATCAACTATTTTAGGGTTTGGATTCAGACTGAAAAAGGACACAGAAAGATTTTCTGTAAAAGGACTTTGCAAACAGAAAGAAGGATGGGAGGGAAGCAAGTGGTCCAAATTTTGAGCCTACCAAATTTAATAGTGACTCTTCAATATTAATTCTATACAAACAGCCACCAAAAACACTTTTAAATCCCTTGTAATAAAACACTGATTCCAGTCTAGGAAGCAGAGGACTGAAATCGCAAGGCAACCAATACATTTGTCTTAGGGAGAAGGCAGGAGGAGGGAAAGGGACTTTAAGTTGTGTTCAAGTGATGGGTGGGGCGTGGGACAATTTGGAAAGATTCCATGGCTATGAATACGTTAAGCTTCAGGATAACTTACTTACTTCCAGCTTGCCTGCCCTACCTTGCCAGCAGCCCATCTGGTGAGCAGTTTTCTGGGTTGCCCCAGCTCCCTGGCTCCTCAGCAATTCCTGTGGTGGGGTTACCCCAGAGTAGAGCTCTCAAGAAGCATCTTTCATTTGAGAAACTTTGAAATACTCCCCCCTCCAGGAACACTTTGGTGTTTCCAAAATGAAGTATTGCAGAATTTCCCTTCTGCAAAAATGTTTGAGATTTTGGCTTTTCATCCCAATTTGGGATACAGTTTATTTCTAAAACCTTGAAATTTTTGCAGTGTGAGATTCATTTTCCCACCCAGATCTACTTAAAATGAAATGGTCAGAGGGCAGAACAGATCATGCTTATGGACCTTGATTCACCCAGGTGCTTAAGCATAGGCCTATCCTTAAATACATGATAATTCCCATTGAGGCTGAATCAGAGCCATGGACATGGAAAGAATCCAACAAATGTAGTCAAGAAAACTTTAAAATAATAATAAATGACAGTGAAAACACCACCATCATCATCATCATGTAGCAAATTTTAATACCTCACTTGGCTCACGAAAAACACAGAAGTGATTGTGGTGTGACTGCAGAATTTTGACATCCAAACTATAAGGCTATATTTGCTGCCATAAAGGAAATACATTGGCAGAGGCTGTTCTAATGCAATGAATGGCTCCAGCGGAAAATTGTCATCAATATTAGTCAGAAAACCATTGGTAAGGCCATTGCAAGGAAAAATAATGCACAGTTGAGGCCAGTTCCAGCGTTTTTGCCGCCCCAAGTAGCAAAAAAAAAAACCACACTTGCCCTTGAATGGGGAGGCGGAATCCTGCCCGCCAAACACGGAAGCGGAGTGATGGTGCAGCCACCGAATTGCTGCTGGCGACTGAAGAACAGTTGCTTCCCCGCCGCCAAATTCCCGCCGCCGCCGCTGAGGGCAGATTGCTGCCCCAGAGCCTGACGTCCTGCCACCCCTTTACATTGGCCGCCCCAGGCACCTGCTTGGTTTGCTGGTGCCTGGAGCCGGCCCTGGTTGAGGCTTTCTGAAAGGCTTTAGAGTAGTGGTTCTTAACCTGGGGTGCAAGATGCCCTTTCTGGGGGTGTGAGACATGCCAGATATTTTTAGAAGGTAAATCATTGAAAACACAAATTAAGCATAGGCACGTAAGTACAACTACTTTGTTTCATCAAACCTATGTATTTATTAACATTATACATTTTTAACATTGATTACTGTAATATACAAACAAAAAATATATGTAGATTTAAAGAACTGACCTACTTCAATGATTTTTTGATAAGGGGTGCGAGAACACCTTTTGAGAACCAAGGGGGTGCAGGCTGCAGTAAAGGTTAAGAACCACTGCTTTAGCAGTTGAGAAGTGAAAATGGTTAGAACAGATTAGCCAGACTTCATTCCTGCTTTCTGTGTTTTAGAAGCATGGAAGAGTGAAACAGCGGGGGAGAAGTAGAAATGGAGATTGCGTGGTGCTATAAATTCTGACAGGATTGAAATACAGAGACAACGTTAAAGCTGTTTGGGGTAAGATGTATGTAGGCAATTCATCAACCTGAAGTCACTGAATGTAGTGAAGATCAGCCTGGAAGCAGTTCTGATAGAATTTCTTAAGCAAATGGCAAAAGAAAAACCTATCAAACCAGTGAGAAGGAAAATAGGCTGCTACTTAGATCTATGGGGTTCTTTAGACTGAGGAAAACATTCTGCTTTCTAATGCTTTTATCATTTTCATATTTTTATACAACTTTGGCTCAAAATGTAAAATGCTTCCCTTGTGATTGATCCTGGCCATGTAGTCTGTCCTGTTTTTCCTTTACTCACACAGGTCGAAGAACAAGTGCAATATGTATCCATAGCTTACCAAAGAAAACAGTTCAAAGTTCTGATAACACTTACCTCCCAGATCATAAATGACAGTGAAAGGTGAAAGGTCAAATGCAGCAATCACATCTCTGACATATATACTCCAAAATGCATTCAAAAAATACATAAATTTGATCATCTCTTCTTCTTATCTAGTCATTTAAAAGAACATTATTTGTAGCACAAGTAATTATGACACATTCATTCATGGCTAGCATCATATAACTGGTGCCTTTAGCTGAAATACTGTATTAAACCCTGTTTCTCGGCCAGCATGCACAATCATCTATTTTGACCACTATTAAAATGAACTTACATTAACAGATATTCAAAATATTAAGAATAAATCCACCCTGTTTCATATTCCTACATTTTAATAAGATTTACTGAAAGTTACACTTATCTAGCAGTGTGTTATGATGCTAAGCCTAAGGGTCTCCAGCTGTTTTTCATTTAACAGAATTTTCCATTATACCAAACATTGTCCATAGCACATTGTTCATGACAGGTTGCCAGTAAGAACATGATGTTTAGATACCAAGGTGATGAGCACCAGACGTACCAGAGAGTCTCAACACTGGATACCATTGAAATGATGGGGTTTTCATGTGAATAGGACTAATTATCATATTTCACAGTCAAAGTGGTAATACAAAATAGAAAAGTCATCCACATAAAAGAAAAGCATAAAACTCCCGACCCAAAATTGATTATTACCTGTAGAGAGCCCCAAAGATGTCTTCTGATGAAATACCAAATGCTCGCTCATACTGTTTTTTTCTATCTCTTAAAGAAAAATAAATATGGGGTATTTATATTTTAACACCTTACTGCATTGGTGACAATTACGGCTTATTATGGTACCTATTTTATTCAACTTATTAAGGTACAAATGTTACCCTTTGTGTTATTGATTTGATCAGTGATTCTGAAATGCGGCCACCAACCACTTTTTGTGCCGTCATGGGGCTGCCAGCAGTAGGTACTTCGGCCCCGGGATGGCAGGGCTTCAGGGGCCCCAGCACTTCAGGAGGCAGGGTACTGGGCCACCTGGGGCAGCCAATCTCCCAACCCACATCCCTGGGGAAGCAAGGCCCGCAGGGCAGCAGCTTCAGCCAGACTCCCATCCCCCATCTGGGGGCAGCTGGGTCCCCTGGGCTCCAGGCCCCTGCCCCTCAGGCTATCTGACTTCAGCCCCCATTCCTGGGACAGCGGGGCTCTCAGGGCAATGGGGCTTTGGGGTCCCCAATGCTTCAGCAGGTGAGGCAGTAGGACCCCTTTGGGGCTGCCTAGGTCCTGGCCCCCATCCATGGGGTAAGTGGAGCCCGCAAGGGTAGTGAGGGCAGCTGGGCTCTCCAGCCCCTGGTGGCTATGGAGTTCCTGGCCCACAGGGCAGCATGATCACCATCATGAGTTGGCTGCATCCTGAGGCCACCAAAAAAAAATTGGGGCTGGGGGGAAACCCTTGGCTTGATCATTCTGAAAGCTGTCTGTGCCACACCAAAAGATTCAGAAAGGAAATCAGTCTCTACTTTCTTATTATTTTATGTTCATTATTGAACACTACTAAGAGGAAGGAAACACAACTGCTATTTGACGTACCAGAGATAGGGCTCAGATCCTCAGCTGGTGTAAATTGACATAGCTCCATAAAGAGCTGTGCTGACTTGTACCAGCTGAGATTCTGGCCCAATATACACTGACTTCCTTCCTCACTTTCTTCTGCCTTTGGCAACACAACCAATTAGGATCCCTGCAAGCATCCCTCAGACACTATTCATCATCATTTGCCTGGCCGAGGGGGTTTCCCTCCACAGAAACTATTATCATGATAAAATGTTCCCCTTGGGACACACCAAAGAAGCATAGTATAGAAGTGTGTTTCCTGAATCTGCAGTGAATTCATCCACTGAAGCACTAGCAAACATAAGCTTATGTAGTAATAGTTCAACATGCTTCCCAAACAATTACCAGTCAATATCTTCATTTTCTCTTGTTTCCCCAGAGACACATCTCTTCCTGAGGAGGTTCACAAATGTAGCAAAATGCTTTATTGCAATGGGTGTTGGCACATGAATTTTGAACAAATGACATAAGATTTCGTCTCCTTACCTCACAGCATCTGTCAGGTAGTGCCAGCACAAATAGATGGTTTTGGAGTAGTACATCAAATTATGATACTGAGACTTGGGACTTGATTTTGTAAGATAGAGGTTGGAAAGCTCTGGGTTCCTGTAAAAGGCTAAAAGGAAAAAGAAGGTAAGTTAACATTTACAAACTTGTTATTGTGCAAAGCCTGTTTTACAGCATAATCTTTGTAACAAGAACAAGCTGTATGAGTGCAACCAAAGCAACAAAGAAACTAGATAGAATGGAGGAGGGCCCGGGGGCACGCATGCATAGCATACCATATCTACCCATCATATTCTGAAAGAACTGGAGTGAAGGATTGCAGGATGTAAAAAGCATACCCCATCACCACCACCAGTTCTTTGTGAAAGTAGATAAACCATACGGCTGTGGTGGCAGCTCTTTCCACTATGCTTTTTAGTGTTTGTGCTCAAACACATTTTATTTAAACAATAACACCTAACATACTAGTCTTTTTTGGCCTGGTGAGGAAACCAAAGGGAGAGTTAAGTCCCCACGACATAATACCACCTATTATCCCTAACTTGAATAGCTCAGACACTTCTGAGGCTATCTACTGCCACTGGCTGATTACGGGAGTCATCTCAAAGATGCAAAGTTTTGGGTTCTAACTATGCTTACTATGTGTCTTTAATGGACAGACATATAGGCTGCTATAGAATGTGTTCTCTCTCTTACACAGAGGCAAACTCCCACTGAATTCAATGAGAGCCAGATTAGGCTTTAAATCTATTCCTCCACTGTGTATGATGGGAAGACTGGGGTCTAGGCAGCTCCAGGAGAGTCTCTGTGTGGGCTCTATACCCAGGCAGCTGCCACAAAGGAGAAAAGTTCCTCTGAAGCATCCAGCTGAACTTCTATTAGCAGGGTGGATGCTGCCTCATTTGTGCTCCTGCAGCTGGCCTGGTTGCCATGGAAAGGGTGCAGGTGGCTTCAGAAGTGGCTACAGATTTCTAAGGGCTCGTCTACATGGTGAAATGTACTGAAATAGCTGTTTGGTAAAAGCTCCCCATGTTGACAGCTTAGTTTAATCCATTTTGGAAGTGGATCAAGCTAAATGGAACAAGCCAACTCTTATTCTACTGTGGAAAGGCTATAGCACTTTAAATTTCCCCGTCCTTATTCCAAAATAACTTCCACATATAGATGTCACCTAAAAGAAGAGAAAGTATTTGTAAAAAGGCCACTCTTCATGGATGTGTGTCCTAGCAGTTCCCCTGCTATGCAAACAAACACAATAAGAATAAACTTTAGGATCCAGTGTACCAGTGGGTTTATATTAACCCTTAGAACACTGCTTGATTTCCATGGAAGGACTGGAGAGAGGGTCTTGATAGCTGGGAGGGTGTGTGTATGTGTGTGATCTATGAGGAGCAATCTGAGAGGTTGCAAGTAAGTACAAGCAAAAAGAAAAGGAGTACTTGTGGCACCTTAGAGACTAACAAATTTATTAGAGCATAAGCTTTCGTGAGCTACAGCTCACTTCATCGGATGCATTTGGTGGAAAAAACAGAGGAGAGATTTATATACACACACACAGAGAACATGAAACAATGGGTTTATCCTACACACTGTAAGGAGAGTGATCACTTAAGATAAGCCATCACCAACAGCAGGGGGGGGAAGGAGGAAAACCTTTCATGGTGACAAGCAAGGGAGGCTAATTCCAGCAGTTAACAAGAATATCAGAGGAACAGTGGGGGGTGGGGTGGGAGGGAGAAATACCATGGGGAAATAGTTTTACTTTGTGTAATGACTCATCCATTCTCAGTCTCTATTCAAGCCTAAGTTAATTGTATCCAGTTTGCAAATTAATTCCAATTCAGCAGTCTCTCGTTGGAGTCTGTTTTTGAAGCTTTTTTGTTGAAGTATAGCCACTCTTAGGTCTGTGATCGAGTGACCAGAGAGATTGAAGTGTTCTCCAACTGGTTTTTGAATGTTATAATTCTTGACGTCTGATTTGTGTCCATTCATTCTTTTACGTAGAGACTGTCCAGTTTGGCCAATGTACATGGTAGAGGGGCATTGCTGGCACATGATGGCCTATATCACATTGGTAGATGCGCAGGTGAACGAGCCTCTGATAGTGTGGCTGATGTGATTAGGCCCTATGATGGTATCCCCTGAATAGATATGTGGACAGAGTTCGCAACGGGCTTTGTTGCAAGGATAGGTTCCTGGGTTAGTGGTTCTGTTGTGTGGTGTGTGGTTGCTGGTGAGTATTTGCTTCAGATTGGGGGGCTGTCTGTAAGCAAGGACTGGTCTGTCTCCCAAGATCTGAGAGAGCGATGGCTTGTCCTTCAGGATAGGTTGTAGATCCTTGATGATGCGTTGGAGAGGTTTTAGTTGGGGGCTGAAGGTGATGGCTAGTGGTGTTCTGTTGTTTTCTTTGTTGGGCCTGTCCTGTAGTAGGTGACTTCTGGGTATTCTTCTGGCTTTGTCAATCTGTTTCTTCACTTCAGTAGGTGGGTATTGTAGTTGTAGGAATGCATGATAGAGATCTTGTAGGTGTTTGTCTCTGTCTGAGGGGTTGGAGCAAATGCGGTTATATCGTAGCGCTTGGCTGTAGACAATGGATCGAGTGGTATGATCTGGATGAAAGCTAGAGGCATGTAGGTAGGAATAGCGGTCAGTAGGTTTCCGATTTCGGGTGGTGTTTATGTGACCATCGCTTATTAGCACCGTAGTGTCCAGGAAGTGGATCTCTTGTGTGGACTGGTCCAGGCTGAGGTTGATGGTGGGATGGAAATTGTTGAAATCATGGTGGAATTCCTCAAGAGCTTCTTTTCCATGGGTCCAGATGATGAAGATGTCATCAATGTAGCGCAAGTAGAGTAGGGGCATTAGGGGACGAGAGCTGAGGAAGCGTTGTTCTAAGTCAGCCATAAAAATGTTGGCATACTGTGGGGCCATGCGGGTACCCATCGCAGTGCCGCTGATTTGAAGGTATACATTGTCACCAAATGTGAAATAGTTATGGGTCAGGACAAAGTCACAAAGTTCTGCCACCAGGTTAGCCGTGACAGTATCGGGGATACTGTTCCTGACGGCTTGTAGTCCATCTTTGTGTGGAATGTTGGTGTAGAGGGCTTCTACATCCATAGTGTGCTTTTTCAGGGAGTTTCTTGAGCAAATGCTGTAGTTTCTTTTGGTAACTCTCAGTGGGATCAGAGGGTAATGGCTTGTAGAAAGTGGTGTTGGAGAGCTGCCTAGTAGCCTCTTGTTCATACTCCGACCTATTCATGATGACGACAGCTCCTCCTTTGTCAGCCTTTTTGATTATGATGTCAGAGTTGTTTCTGAGGCTGTGGATGGCACTGTGTTCTGCATGGCTGAGGTTATGGGGTAAGCGATGCTGCTTTTCCACAATTTCAGCTCGTGCACGTCGGCGGAAGCAGTCTATGTAGAAATCCAGGCTGCTGTTTCGACCTTCAGGAGGAGTCCACCCAGAATCCTTCTTTTTGTAGTGTTGGCAGGAAGGTCTCTGTGGGTTAATATGTTGGTCAGAGGTGTGTTGGAAATATTCCTTGAGTCTGAGATGTCGAAAATAGGATTCTAGGTCACCACAGAACTGTATCATGTTCGTGGGGGTGGAGGGGCAAAAGGAGAGGCCCCGAGATAGGACAAGAAAGGTGAAGAGGTTCGTGTCACGGGGCCTGGCATGAACACTGAATTCATTCACTAATTTAAATTGATCATTTGGAACTGCTGATTTTTGGAATTATCCAAAGACAATGTTACAAGTTATTTATTGTTCGAAAACCCTGCTCATAACAACATTTGTATGCTTCCTGTGTTTAATACAAATAATTTTTTTAAATGTTCTTGTTTAAAGCATGCTACTGTTGCTTCTGTCAGCAAAATGTGTGAGTGGAATTTACAGAAAGATCCACGATGTTCGCTGCATACGGAATACAACAGATTAGGAAAAGTAGATAGATATTGTATCTAGGGTGACCAGATGTCCCGATTTTATAGGGACTGTCCTGATTTTTGGGTCTTTTTCTTATATAGGCTCCTATTACCCCCCATCCCCATCCCGATTTTTCAAACTTGCTGTCTGGTCACCCTAATTGTATCTGGTACAGTCTTTTCCTGCTCTCTGTGGGCTTTTCTCCTCATTTCTGCCTACTCAATAGTGTACTGCAGGCACAATTCAGGCTGAAAGTGGAGAACGCACAGCAAAGAAGATTCTTTGTATACATAGGATTTTCATTCAGGGTTACTTTGTCTGAACACATCTCTTTCTAAGCTATCTGTAAATATTTCTAAAATACACTTCAGAGTTCCAGACCTTCAGCCAGTGTAAACAGGCATAGCTCTGTCAATTTCAATGGAGTTCCACCAGTTTATACCAGCTTAGGATCTGACCTCTTGTCTTTAGCTCAGGAAGTCTGTAACTACACTTTATGAAATAAGGATAATTAATATAAAGATATAAAGACAATTGGCCAAGTCAGCGGGAGAGCTTAAAGAAGTCTAAATTAGTGTAACTAATACCTTCTTCTGGCCTCCACACTATATATATATATTTACACATCTTACAACATTCTCTTAGATTCCCTTACAGATGCTTAGACTCAAATTCCCTTACTCATGGGTGATTACTATTGCTTGTGAATTTGGTCCAATGCGTTAAAAAGGTTCTTAGGAGAGGTAGAAAAGTGACTATGCATCTGTTTTACTCTCTTACTCCTACACAAGTTCAGTTTTTGTAAATCTGCTGCATTGAGATTTTTCAAATCATACTGTACCTCTTCCCTCATTCTGGCATTTTGGCGTTTAATATTATAACTCAGTCTCGCACATGCTATTTAATGAGGCTTTAAAACCAACAGTGATTTAATTGTTAGTCTTCGACCTTCCCGACAATATTACCTCCTTCACTTTTCATTTCGACTCCCAGGAGCTTTAATCCTACACAGGCATCAAGTAACCGTTCCGTTCCGATGGCACTGGTGCCCAAATATTCAGCAATGGCATCTGAAGACAGGGGCCCTTCTGACTCCAGCAATAGATCAAACACTCTCAATTCACAGGCAGTAAACATAATCTGAAAGCAAACGGAGGTGGGTCAGTGGAGTAAGAGAAAGTGCAGATGCTCCCTGATGAGTTTTAATATAATTTCCAAGCATTATTTGTATTCTTACCTTTGAGACTAAAAACCCATTGTTGTATTGAAATATGATCTGAAGATAGTCAAGGTCTTGTGTGGAGCTCATTTTCCTTCAGCACATTGTGAGAGATCCTCTTTCCTTAGTTGTTCAAATAAGCTAATTTTCCAGTAGATACAGATCACACTGGGTAGTTCACTTAATCTGATTGATCAGGGGCTTCCCTAGCCTCTTCCCCAAGGGGGTTGGGGCCGAAGTGTGTTGTTCTGTCCCATCTAGTGGCACGGAGACCATGTAGAGAGAGAAATAAAATTAATCTGCTTTACAGCCTTAGCTAACAGCCAGTTGGCTTTTAGCTCATGCAGTAGAGGCTCGTGCACTAAGCTCTAGAGGTCCCACGTTCAATCCCACCCCCCCAAGACTGGGTTCTGTCAGCATTATGTTGGGACAGTGCCAAATTATTATTATGAATTACTGTGATTGATATGAATGACTGTGGTAAGCATGAGTTTGGTATGGCCTGAAATTGGCTAGAATGGACCGTGAATTTGGTAGGGCCCTATGTATTGTATAACTTTTTACTGCTTGTGTGATTCTTTCTCAAATAAACTGCGGAGCATTGAGCAAATTGAATCCAAATTTTCACTGGTATCAGCTACAATCTGCCCAGCTGTGGGCCATTAAAAATCCATTTCAATAAGGTGGACCTTAGCCGCCCTCTCCTTGAGACTCTGCCCCCACTGTGGACCCCCCACGCTGCCCGGACTTACCTCTGAGCAGCTGCTGGAGGTGAGCACCTGGATAGTAGCTGCCGCTTTGTCTGCTCTGCTTTCAGAGCCTGGCGGCCACAGAGCAGCAACTGCTACTGGGGGTGGGCTACGGGGGGGCCAAGGCAAATTTTAGAGTGGGTATAATCCCCTGCAAGCCCCTCCCTTATCACTACCCCTATTATTAGTTGTGAGAAAGCTATGTTATAAAAAACACACTAGAAAGGCAATGTAAGTGTATGTAACATGTTGGACATGAAGACACAGAAAATATTAATTTAATTAATAATAGTATTCTGTACATTTATACGTAGCCCAGAATCCTTGTAATAATTTAGGCCTAAACTTAGGTTGAGTGTCATGAGCAACAGTAGAAGTAAGCCTGGGAAGAAGGCAGGAGTTACTGAGAGCAGCCTCTGGCCTGAGTGTCCGCCCATCACGGCGCACTAGCCAGTGCAGGTGGAGGGACCGGGGTGCCCCACAGTGGCGCGGACTGACTGGTTGAAGAATTTAAATCAGCCAGTTACTTCTATTAGGTTTCTCACTGTTCTGTCTCTGTCTGTAGGCTCTCTGTCTATAAAGTACAGACAGGAGAATTACTATGTATTTTATCAGCCAAAATTGCATTTTAAAAGCTAATGAGAAGTTACAGAAAGCAAAATAAAGATGTTTAGATGATAGTGTTTACAAAATGTCAAAAACCTGAACAGGGGATGTTCAGTTTATCAAGACATAATAAATCAGTTGCATTAATTCAGGGTCTAATCATAACCATGGTACAATGGCAAACTTCTGTCCTAATTCTATGCTGTTCTGAGTGGGTGATTTTAGCACCAGTGTGGAACTATAGCTCATTAAATATAGATCCTTATTTATCTCCAGTCAAGTTTATCTGCCCGTGGATTTATGGAATGCTCATGTCAGTTCAAGCACACAATTCTAAAGCAGAATTTAGAAATTCAGACAAATAATCCCAGATCAGTTCAAAATTACCTTTTCCAGGTATATTTAGCCAAGCATTGCCACCTATACCAGCACAAAACTATCAGTTGTTATACCCAAAATGTAATATGCAGGTATCATTTTGAAGCTATTTTAATTTTTTTGGAATTTCACCAGTATTGTAAACTTTAAACAGAGATTTAAATAAAAGAGGAAATCTTTAGTTTATAAACCAGTTCACATCTGTTGCTTTTTTTTTTCTGTCTATGAAACTGTGGATTCTCTTGACCATAAAAAACTTTATGTGATTTCTAAACTGAACTCTTGGAAACACTCAGGGTTTCTCATAGTTCATTTTTGTTGTAGGCAAGCACAGTTTCCTGTAACAAATAGTAGTAGGAGGCTTATTTAGTGTAATTAGTTTCTCCAGTCTCAGTACTCTCAACTACTTACTAATTTAACATAATTTCCGGACAAGGCTAAACTTGTAAGTGAAATACAGCTCACAAAACATCATGCGTTTTAATCACTTGGGCCTTGTCTACACATTGACCAGCTTAGCTATTGCAGAATAAGCTATTCCACAATAGTGCCTCATGAACACTCTGTTCCAGAATAAAAGTATACCCCAATTATCCAAAGGTTGCTGGAGACACTCAGCCTAAATTTAGACCTAAATTATTACAAGGATTCTGGCCTATGTGTGGATGTACAGAATGTTATTATTAAGTAAAGCCATATTTTCTCTGTCTTCACTACATAGTGCGACTACACACAGATTACATGCACATACAATTACCCTTCTATTGTATTCTCTGAGCATGTCTGTCTTTAAAAACTTGTGCCACCTCTTTGGCTGAAGTTTAAGGAGAGTAGATGAACCTCCTGAAAAGGTCAAAAGCAGAAGTCAGCACTGAGAGAGAGGGATTTACATTCCACTGACCTACTTTAAAAGAATGCTGTGCTTCAACATTCAGAAGTCATGGCGTGACTATTGCGGATGAACTCACAACCTTAACTCTGTTCATTGTGTGTTTGCACAACACAAACTGTAATCGCATATTGAGCTGCTATTTCTCAAGTAGCACAATATGTCATATAGTGTTTTCTACGGTGTTAGATACACATATCATCTTCTGCACAATGTACCACTCTGTGTATACCAGAGTCCATTCAAGTTAGTTACGTCCAAGATACTGTAGAATCTTTCTCTCAGTCGTAAAATTTCCTTTCATTAGCTCAGCTTCCCCTGCTGGGTTCTTATCAATCCCTTCTTCCTTTTATTAGTAAGGGGGATTATACCACCTCACGTGGTAGCAACATGGAAGGAAGGAGATAGAGGGACAACTTGCACCCACCTTCTACTATGGGTCCAGCTAGGGGATACGAAACAATAGGGCTGATTGCCCCATAACTCAAACTACCCTGAATTTTCTTCTTGGGGCCTCTTCATATGCAACCAACCAGTTTTAGAACCTCCTCCTTATTAGCCCTTTCCTGGCTAGGTGTTACTCTTTAATGAAGCAGTTGGACCCACATCTTGATTAATCTTGATTAATCCCAGGCTGCCCTTATATCTCCCAGAAGGCCTGGTTCTTAGTCACATGGTCTCCAACACATGACTTCTGTACTCATCCCCTTCATCTGGGGAGGCAAGCTAAAGTGTCACACATGAGGCTGAATCCCAACTACTGTTCCCTCTAAACTGTGCGCGTGTGTGCGGGCGCACACAGATCCTAAACCCCATGCACACGGCGAAACACCGCGCGCACAACAATTTGCACAGAAGAAAATTTTTGCGCACGCGGCCTGTCAAAATTTAGAGAGAACATTGGTCCCAACCCCACTCTGCTTACCTCACCTCAAAAGGTTAATTCAGCCCAGGTCAAGGTGTCTGAGGGATGACTTGCTTCCAGAAAAATTATTCTCCTAACTCTCACTACTCAGGGATCAGTGTTAGTATATAGGTCTGTTTGTTAGCCTGGGATAGAATTTGGGGTTTGACTTTTTGATACCCTTATACTAATATGTGTAAACAAAGGACAAAAACGCTATGATGTTGCTTATGCCTAGTCAGCTAGATTTGTTAGTATAATGGGAACCGATAGGAGCAGTTAAAGTGTTACTCAGAGCATATTTTAAGATTGCCTCAACCCCTATCTCAGGGCAAAATCAAGCAACCAGGTGGGAGGGGCAAAGGGACTTGGGAGCTGGGGGGGGCTATAAAACACTAAAAGACCAAAGAACTGCTGACCCAAGCACAACCTCATTCCTTACCCGTTCCATGGGGTACAAAAGATGTGGGATGAAGACCGCAGACTCAAAATGGAGCATGACCAAAAATTGCAAGGGGTGCGACTGTGGGCGTGCATTGCAGGTATATTTGGGCCTGCTAAGAAGGAGGAGATGGGAATGGGGACGCAGGCAAGGGTCAGAGCTGGGAAGGGGGCTGTGGGATAAATGCTCTGCGTTGTCAGAGCTGGGAACGGAACAGTGGGAAACAGACTCTGCCGGCGTGTAGAGCTATGGACATGCTTGCTTGGAACTAACCCCGATAAACATCACATTGCCTACACTTCAGACTTCTGGTCTTTTGCTGCTTGCTGTCTGCGCAGCAAGAACCAGGGAAGTGGGAGGGTGAAGGGAAAGTCCTCTAACAATTAGTTGATACTCAACTGGAATAAGAGTTTTTATTCCTTCCAAAACTCCCCTTTTTTTAATTATGTTTACTACAGCAACTTTGGTTAGCGTAATGATCAGTGCAGACAGCACCTCCACCAACATACAGTGCTGCATTTCTGTTTTAGTGTGAAGCTGTAGTCTTGTATGTTGTTATGTGTTGTGTCTGATCTGGGGGGATTAGTAGGCAGTCAAGTCCTGCCTGTATGTGCTAGAGTCCAGTGGTGAGCTGGAGCTGGTTTACACCGGTTCGCGCGAACCGGTTGTTAAATTTTGAACCAGTTTTAGAACCGGTTGTTAAAAATTGTTACGGCTCCCTGAGTTCCCGGCCGGGGAGGCTCCCTCGGCCCCTCCCCCGCCTTCCCCCCTCTTGCAAAGCCTCAGCGTGCTGCGCCGCTGGCACCAGTGCTCTGGACCACTCCTGGGCAGCTCTGCAGCGCCTGCCGCTTTGAGCAGCATGGTAAGGGGGTGGGGCTGCGAGCTCCAGCGGGCCACACGGCATCCATGCACGCTGCCCTGAGCAGCATGGTATGGGGGCTGGGCTGGGGCTGGGAGGAGGGGTTGGATAAGGGGCAGGGAGCGGTTGGAGGGGGCGGAGGTTCTGGGGGGCCGGTCAGGGGATGGGGAACGGGTTGGGTAGGCATGGGAGTTCCAGGGGATCTGTCGGGCAGGGCCGGTGCAACCACTAGGTGGACTAGGCAGCCGCCTAGGGCGCCAAGTGGTTGGGGGGCGCCAAAAATTTGGGGGCGCCAAACATTTTTTTTTAAAGCAGTGAAGCACCAGGCTGCCATTGCTCCCCGGCTCCAGAGGGGCCGTCTGCGGCATGGTCAGTCGTCTCCCCCGGGGGAACAGCCGGCGGCAAAGTAGGGAAGGGGAGGAGCTAGCACTAGCAGCTGCGCCTTCTTCCCCACGCCACGGGCCGAGCCGAGTTCCCCGCCACCCCTAGGACATTCGGCGGCGGCTGCCACTGCCGAGAGCCCCACAAGTGGCAGGGAGCCCGGCTCGGCCTGCAGCGCGGGGAAGAAGGCGCAGCTTCCCTCTGCTCTTTGGGTGGAGAAGCTGGGTGTCTACTCTGCCTGCAAGGTACCTAGTCAGGCTGCGGGGAACCTCACGGATCTGCTGAGCACCGGGGCGGGGGGTGGGCAGGTTCAGTCCCTGGCCTGGGGAATGGTGTAGGTGGGAGCAACCCGGGCACCCCTCCCCCAGCCAGTGCCACCCCCTCCAACACCCACCGACCTACTTCTTCTCCCCTGTGCACTCCTCGCCCCAACAACCCACCCTGTCCTGCCACTTTTGCCTCTGGGCAGCCTGCACCTGGCACCCCCCCCCCCGCAGCCAGCCATGGTCACCTTCACTCCCCCATCAACCTTGGGACCCCATGGCTCACCGCCAGCCATTGCCTTCCTGCCCACTCCTCCCTTGTGCAAACGCCTCTCTGCCACCTTCACCCCCCTGCAACAACTCCGGGCACATACACACCCCTGCCTGCCAGCCCCTTGCAACAACCCCCTCCTGACCACTTCTCCCTTGTGCCACTCCCTGCTTGCCACTGCACCCCCTGCAACAAGCCCCTTTTGCCTCTGTGCAATCTCTTCCCTGCCACTACACCCCCGCCCTCTCCACCTCTTGGCACATCACTTAAATCAGAAGTTTTTATAGGGAACTGGTTGTTAAGATTGTGGCAGCTCATCACTGTGGTAGAGTAGTTACTTTAAGTGTTCTAGAAATTCCTTTGCTTTGTATAAATGAGTATTATAATACTCTTATAATATAAAAGTTTATTCCTTTTCTGGATCCAGCTAAGCTCCTAGACTCAGTGGTATCCTGTAGCATGAGTGCCACAGACAGTGTGGGGGGAAAACACTTCATTTGATTAGTTTTGAATGTGATACTTTTCATTATACTGACGGTCCTCTTGTTGTTGTGATGTGAGACTGAATTAAGAAACATTTGAAGAAACTGAAAGATGGCAAATCCTGACAAGAAAGAGTTCACTCCCTTTACACTGTATACATTTTCATAGAATCTCAGTGCATCCAACAGTATTCAGTACAATGATGTACAGTTTATATTTGCAGAAAGAAAGCTGAGTACAAACCCAGATGGGTCAGACATTATGTTAAAGTGGGGAAAGTACAAAGTCTGACAGAACTGAAAAAATGTATAATGCAAGTAGTATAAGCTTTCCGTAGTGTTGCTTTCACATGCTATTTCTTGTTAAACACGTGTTAATTACTTTATTCCCACAGTTAGAGTCCAGAGCCAAACAGGAGTCACATTGAAGCTGGCAGACCGTCAATCCCTGTAGGCTCAACATACGTAATGAATGAAAGTTCTAACAGTGTATTGTTGTACAAAGAAAGTGACAAGGTTAACTATGAGCTGGGTTCATTGCTGCAGTCTAGTAAAAGCTGATCATTTCTCTGCATTCATACATCTAACAAT
Organism: Dermochelys coriacea; assembly: GCF_009764565.3. Taxonomy (NCBI): domain Eukaryota; kingdom Metazoa; phylum Chordata; order Testudines; family Dermochelyidae; genus Dermochelys; species Dermochelys coriacea. The sequence continues at coordinate 125,325,143 of NC_050068.2, read as the reverse complement.
AGACAAGAAAGAAGAGACAGAATTATTTTCTTCCTAAAATGGCATCATAGAGCTTTCCTGTTTTCTTGACTTGAATCTCTCTGAAACCAGCTGTAGTGAGGAGCTTGCTGTACTCGGTTGGCGTTCGTTCTTTTCCTTCAGCCTGAACCAACATGTTCATAGAGTAAAGCTGGGTTTCTAAAGGTCCAGTTTTGTCTTCATTCAAAAGTGTTTCAACCAGCAGCACTCCGCCCCCTGATGGGATGAAGAGATTTAAAAACAAACACATTGATTTGTCAGAGGAGGATGCTAAAGTTTATTTTCCAACTGCATTTTTAGATATTTCCATAACCTTAGTAATCCCCCTTATATGAAAAGAAAAATCACGTTATATTGCTACAGTATTTAATGAAAGAGGGATGCAAGAGGGATTCTATGCATCAATTAACTTATTTCCTGTACTTCAAAGTAGAGAATGAAGGGGAACCTATTAGTTGGGATTGAAACATTTATTTACTCTGGCAGAAATGAACCCCAGAGGTGTGGTTGCCAAGCCTCTCTGAAAATCAAACCCCATGGCACCTAAAAATGCAGATTGGAAATTTTCAAAAATTGAAGAGGTACCTGTCAACATCATTAGGCACCTAAATAACTTTAAATATCTTGCCTTCCATATCTAAAGTGGAGTGCCCAAACCTAGAAACCAATTGTGAAAATGTTCACATTGGCCATTATTACTCACATGGCCTGGATACAAATCTCTGATTTAAAATGAGAAAAGCTTTCAATGTATGTTTCTTTACTTAGTCCTTCATTTAAATGGCTCTTTAAAAAAAAAGTCTAATATAAATGATGCATATAAATCTCTATTTTACAAAGAGGAGAACATACCAGGCTTGCAAGCCTTGTGGATTTTTGCTAGTAGCTGCATACACTTGTCATCTGCCCAGTCATGCAGGATCCTAGCCAAAATGTACAGGTCAGCTTCTGGAATTGGATCTTTAAAAAAATCTCCTGTAAAAAAAAAAGAAAAACAATGCAAAAAACAGGCCTGAATAAGCAAACATTTTAAATTTGGTATTGCAAAAAGTACAAGCTAGCTCCAAAACTACTCAAAAGACTTGCTGGGAAACTACATTCTTCTGGCTTGTCATGCTCATTGCCAATGCTAAGCAGTGACTAACAGTGTAAGGCAAAAAGAAAAGGAGTACTTGTGGCACCTTAGAGACTAACAAATTTATTAGAGCATAAGCTTTCGTGAGTTACAGCTCATATCCGATGAAGTGAGCTGTAGCTCACGAAAGCTTATGCTCTAATAAATTTGTTAGTCTCTAAGATGCCACAAGTCCTCCTTTTCTTTTTGCGAATACAGACTAACACGGCTGGTACTCTGAAACCTGTCATAGTGTAAGGCAGAAATTCTCAATGCTGTGTGGCAGTGTGAAGGGGGTTTGTTCATGTTAAGCGTGGAAGAGGCCTGAAAAATGTAAGCAACCAAACATTTAAGAGACATATCTGATTCTTTGGAAACATTTTAGTGCTTCACAATTTCTCCGAAGAGACGGAAATGAACGTACATACAATGCAATAAAAAGAAAGTATAGTGAGAGTTCCCTAAACAAACCAGAAAAAGTTAATTTTTACCTCCTTCTACCTCAACTAAATTTAAAAAACCTCCTCCAATCTAGGTGGTCCCACAATACAAATAAAGAAGATTCACAGCCCACTTAGGGGGCAAATCTCCCAGTATTGGATAATTGCTGATGTGCTCTTTATCCATCCACTTGAATGCCAATTTAATTTCTCTCTCTCTCTCTCTCTCTCTCATTCTCTTTCCTGTCTGCTTCACCCATATAAACCGTCTGTCGCACTTCTCTGTCTTTGCTATTAGGTCATTTCTCCCCCCCACACACACACCCACTTTTTCCCCTTCTTCACTTCCAGGTCCCCTTTCTCTATCTCTCCTCTCCTCCTCCAATCCCCACCCTCCCAAAACTGACCATTTATTTTGATTTAAATAGTAAAAATAGACATCTAAAAGCAAGATGCCTCAACACTCAATTTATATCGTAACAGGATCCCAACAGCATTTATCCCTTCAAATGTAACATTGACATCCTTATGGGCCATTGTGCCCAGTCACATTGAACTAATCTACACAACCGACTGTTTTCAACAATTTTGCACACTTTGGACCTGCCCACAATTGTTCAGTGAAGCCACATCCCCACTGCGTGACACTGAAGGGCTAGGATGGACACAGCATGGAATTTGTTTTTTAATTTTTATGTTGCTGTTTAATTGGGATGATGTTCAAGGCCTTGGTATAGACTTGCATCCTTGGCAACTAATAGCTCAGCTTCTCCCAGGTGAGTAACCAAGTCCACAGGGTGTACACTCAGTATGCTCAGTACACTCTGTTATCATCAAACATGGTCCCTTCAGTACATTTTTCTTTGCAGATGAGCACACACAAAATGAAGCCAGTTTACCTTCATGGAAAGTGATCCGACGTTCTTCCGGGGATACAAAACGCTCCTTTGCCACTTGCACTACTTTAGGTAGGTCATAAATTGTGACTGTAGAATTTGGGTACAAAGAAATGCATTCCTGGGCCAAACCACCTGCACATCCTTATAGTGAAAGTGAAATACAGGGTAAATGCTCAAATATAACAATACTGGTCATTTTTATAATAGCTTCCATCTCAGAAACTTAGACTGCAATGAACTCAGACTCATGCTGCCTTGTGAGATAGGTTAACATTAGTATCCATTTTTACAAAAGGAGACGCTGAAGTACAAAAAAGATAAGTGATTTGTTCATGGTCTCCCAGCCTATCTTTGTCTTCTCTGAAATAGGACCCAATTTTCCCTGCTCCTAGTCCTGTGATCTAACCACCAGCCTGTAAAGGGTATTGTTTTAACCGTGTGATGCAGCTATAACTGGCTGGAAACTTTCAAAGGAAGAGTTTTTTCTTTCAAAAAATGACCATTTTCAATATGAAAATTTTCTGAAATATTGACTTTTTCTAAGTTTTAGTTGTCATGGAATTTTTTAGGACTTTTTTTTTAAAATGAAAGCAGTTACTGGATGTTTATTTCACTGAAAACCTGTATTTTGTTAAACAGGAAATGGAGATAACCATTTCAGTGTTTTCCATCAAACATGAGAAGTTAAACAAATAAAATTGGGTCTGTTTTGAACACTACAAAACAGAAACCTAATTTTTTAATGAAAATATTCTGAAAAAATTTCAACCAGCATTACATGAAACTAAAAGCTAAAATACCAGTGACCTACCACAATAGATATTCCCCTTATCTAAAATCAACGAACCATTCTTCTGTTTTAAAGCTTCCATCTTCAATCATTAGGACGGCATATAGCAAATAATAAAGTCTATGAGTCTATAGTGCTATTAACCTATGAATATCAAAGCACTTCACAAAGGAGGCACATATCATTATGTCCATTGTAAGACTGGAAAAATAAAGGCTCAGAGAGGGGAAATGACTTGCTTCAGGTCATCCAGCCAACCAGGGACAGAGCTGGGATAGAACCCAGGTCTCCTGAGTCCCAGCATGGTCACAATCAGCACAGTCCCTGGAGGAATGCATGAAAAACTCTAGGCACACTTCACTACAAGCTGGATTTCAAAAGACCTTGCCTCCTCCCATTAGGTTTACACCAAAAGCCAGGTCTTGGTATATAGAAAATGCCGCAATGAGAAAAATAACTGAATTGTTAAAAATGGGAAAGATTCACATCCAGTATTCACCATTCAAAACATTACCTACAGTTAATGTTCAGGATGGGTTTCATATGTATTGTAAAACAAACCCCAGAGGGGGAAAGAAACAGGTGAGGAGCATGAGTTGAGTGAGTTTACCTTAAAAGGACAGCATATGTCAAGGTTATTTGTCCCATGATATTTAAATTCATATTTTTTCTCACTGTTTACAACAATGAACTGAAAACTGACCTGGTTTCTCTCTGCTTCTGCTGCTTTTGCTCCATCCCACAAGCACATGAGTTTGTTCCTGCAGAGCTAGTTATTTGCATAAGACTGTGGGCAGTGAGCATTCAACAACAGCCTGCTCTAAAGATCAGTGTCAATGGGACAATTCCCATCAACTATTTTAGGGTTTGGATTCAGACCAAAAAAGGGCACAGAAAGATTTTCTGTATAAGGACTTTGCAAACAGAAAGAAGGATGGGAGGGAAGCAAGTGGTTCAAATTTTGAGCCTACTAAATTTTATAAAAAGAAAAGGAGTACTTGTGGCACCTTAGAGACTAACAAATTTATTAGAGCATAAGCTTTCGTGAGCTACAGCTCACTTCATCGGATGCATTGAAAGCTTATGCTCTAATAAATTTTTTAGTCTCTAAGGTGCCACAAGTACTCCTTTTCTTTTTGCGAATACAGACTAACACGGCTGCTACTCTGAAACCTAAATTTTATAGTGGCTCTTCAATACTAATTTTACACAAACAGCCACCAAGAACACTTTTAAACCCCTTGTAATAAAAACACTGATTCCAGTCTGAGAAGCACAGAAGAAATCTCAAGACAACCAGTACATTTGTCTTGGGGAGAAGGCAGGAGGGGGGAAAGGGACTTTAAGTTGTGTTCAAGTGATGGGTGGAGCGTCGGACAATTTGGAAAGATTTCATGGCTATAAATATGTTAAGCTTCAGGATAACTTACATACTTCCAGCTTGCCTGCCCTACCTTGCCAGCAGCCCATCTGGTGAGCAGTTTTCCAGGATCCCCCAGCTCCCTGGCTCCTCAGCAGCTCCAGTGGTGGGGTTGCCCCAGAGCAGAGCTCCCAAGAAGCATCTTTCATTTGAGAAACTTTGAAATATTCCCCCTCCGGGAACACTTTGGTGTTTCCAAAATGAAGTATTGCAGAATTTCCCTTCTGCAAAAATGTTTGAGATTTTGGTTTTTCATCCCAATTTGGGATACAGTTTATTTCTAAAACCTTGAAACTTTTGTGAGATTCATTTTCCCAGCTAGATCTACTTAAAATGAAATAGTCGGAGGGCAGAACAGATCATGCTTATGGACCTTGATTGACTCAGGTGCTTAAGCATATGCCTATCCTTAAATACATGATAATTTCCATTGAGGCTGAATCAGGGCAATGGGCCTGGAAGTAACCCGATAAATGTAGTCAAGGAAACTTTGAAATAATAATACACAACACTGAAAACATCATCATCATCATCATAATCTACAGCAGACCTTAATACATCAGTCGCATCATGAAAAGCACAGAAGTGATTGCGATGTAACTGAAAATATTCTGCAGAATTTTTACAGCCAAATTACAGGGCTATATTTGCTGCCATAAGGGAACTACATTGGCAGAGGCTGTTCTAATGCTATGCACAGCTCCAGGAGAAAATTGTCATCAATATTAGTTGGAAAATCATAGGTAAGGCCATTGCAAGGAAGAATAAGACACAGCTGAGGCATACTGAATGGCTTTAGAGGTTGAGAAGTGAAAATGGCCAGAACAGATTAGCCAGACTTCATTTCTGCTTTCTGTGTTTTAAAAACTTGAGAGAGCAAAACAGCAGGAGAGAAGTAGAAATGGAGATTGTGTGGTGCTATAAATCCTGACAGGACTGAAACACAGAGACAATGGTAAAGCTGTTTGGGGTAAGACGTATGTAGGCAATTCATCAACCTGAAGTCACTGAATGAAGTGAAGAATAGCCTGGAAGCAGTTCTGGTAGAATTTCTTAAGCAATGGCAGAAGAAAAACCTACCAATAAATGAGAAGGAAAATAAGCTGCTACTTAGATCTATGGGGTTCTTTAGACTGAGGAAAACATTCCACTTTCTAATGCTTTTATCATTTTCATATTTTTGTACGACTTTGGCTCAAAATGTAAAATGCTTCCCTTGGGATTGATCCTGGCCATGAAGTCTGTTCTGTTTTTCCATTGCTCACACAGGTCGTAGAACAAGTGCAGTACTTATCCATAGCTTACAATAGAAGACAGTTCAAAGTTCTGATAACACTTACCTCCCAGATCATAAATTATGGTAAAAGGTGAAAGGTCAAATGCAGCAATCACATCTCTGCCACAAATACTCCAAATTGCATTTAAACCATACATGAATTTGATCATCTCTTCTTCTGATCTAGTCATTTAAAAGAACATTATTTGTAGCACAAGTAAATTATGACACATTTATTGGTGGCTAGCATATTACTCTTTCACTAACTATTATCTCAAATACTATATTAAAGCCTGCTTCTAAGCCAGCATGAACAATAGACTACTGTGTCCACTATTAAAGAACTTACACTACTAGCTATTCAAAACATTAAAAATAAATCCACCCTATTTCATATTCCTACATATTAATGAAACTTATCAGAAGAAAAACATGTTACACTTATCATCTAGCAGTGTCTTATGATGCTAAGCCTAAGGGTCCCCAGATGTTTTTCATTTAACAGAATTTTTCAGTATACCAACTATGGTACATGACAAACTTTTCATGATAAGTTGCAAGTAAGAATTTTTTGCTTTGATACCAAAGTGACAAGCATATTAGAAAAACCAGATATTCTCAACACTGGATACCATTGAAATTATAGGTTTTTCATGTGAATAGGACGGATCAGCATATTTCACCATCAAAACGGTAATACAAAATAGAAAAAATCATCCCACCACTAAATTGATTATTACCTGTAGAGAGCCCCAAAGAGGTCTTTTGATGAAACGCCAAATGCTCGCTCATACTGGTTTTTTCCATCTCTTAAAAAAAATTTAGAAAATTGTGAACATATTTTTGGTTTAACACCTTGCTGCATTGGTGGCAATTTTGGCTTATAAAGATACTATTTTATTAAACTTATTAAGGAAAAAGGGAATCACCTGTGGCATTACAAGTGTTACCCTTTGTTTGATTTCTTGAATCATTCTGAGAGCTGTCTGTGCCACAACCAAAAGATTCAGAAAGGAAATCAACCTCTACTTTGTTATTATTTTATGTTCATTATTGGACACCACTACGAGGAAGGAAACACAACTGCTATTTGATGTACCAGAGACAGGGCTCAGATCCTCAGCTGGTGTACATTGACATAGCTCCATAAAGAGCTGTGCTGACTTGTACCAGCTGAGATTCTGGCCCAATATACACTGACTTCCTTCCTCACTTTCTTCTGCCTTTGGCAACAAAACCAATTAGGATCCCTGCAAGCATCCCTCAGTCACTATTCATCATCATTTGTCTGGCCGAGGGCTTCCCTCCACAGAAACTGTTGTCATGATTAAATGTTCCCCTTGGGACACACCAAAGAAGCATAGTATAGAAGTGTGTTTCCTGAATCTACAGTGAATTCATCCACTGAAGCACTAGCAAACATGTAATAATAGCGATACTTAGCACTTCAACATGCTTCAGAAACAATTACCAGTCAATGTTATCATCAGCAGGCAGGACTGAACCTGGGACCTCTGGAACTAAATGCAGGCCCCTCAAGCCACATAGTTGTTAGCTAACACTGTAGCAGATTCATTAATCTCCAAGTGATCTCAGTGCCACTACATGGGACAGAGCACTACACCCAGGACGTGTGTGGGTTACATATGTCTTCATTTTCTACTGTTTCCCCAGAGACACACCTCTTCCTGAGCAGGTTCACAGATGTAGCAAAGTGCTTTACTGCAATGGGTGTTGGCACATGAATTTTGAAGAAATGACAAAAGATTTAATTTCCTTACCTCACAGCATCTGTCAGGTAGTGCCAGCACAAATAGATGGTTTTGGAGTAGTACATCAAATTATGATACTGAGACTTGGGACTTGATTTTGTAAGATAGAGGTTGGAAAGCTCTGTGTTCCTGTAAAAGGCTAAAAGGAAAAAGAAGGTAAGTTAACATTTACAAACTTGTCATTGTGCAAAGCCTGTTTTACAGCATAATCTTTGTAACAAGAACAAGCTGTGAGAATGTAACCAAAGCAACAAAGAAACTGCAGGAGATTCCCCACTCTAGATAGACCAGAGATGGGGGAGGGCCCGGGGGCACGCATGCATAGCATACCATGTCTTCCCGTCAGATTCTGCAAGAACCGGAATGAAGGATTCCAGAATGTTATAAGCACACCCCATCACGTCTTTTGTGAAAGAGCAAGAGGAAAATGTATAAGCCACACAGCTGTGGTGACATCTCTTTCCACTATGCTTTTTAGTATGTATACTCAAAAGCATCTTATTTCAGCAATAACAACTAACATACCAGCCTTTTTTCACCTGGTGAGGAAACCAATGGAGAGAGTTAAGTCCCCAGGACATAATACCACCCATTATCCCTAACTTGAATAGCTCAGACATTTCTGAGGCCATCTACTGCTACTGAATTTCAGTATTCTAACTGGCTGATTAAGGGAGTCACCTCACAAATGCAAAGCTTTGGACTTGTACTATACTTACTATATGTCTTTAATGGACAGACATATGGGCTGCAATAGAATGTGTTCTCTCTCTTACAACAGAGACAAACTCCCACTGAATTCAATGAGAGCCAGATTAGGCTTTAAATCTTTTCTTCAACTGACTGTGATGGGAAGACTGAAGTATGGGCAGCTCCAGGAAAGTTCTGTGTGTGCTCTCCACCGAGGTGAGGAGGAGAAAAGTTCCTTTGAAGCATCCAGCTGAACTTCCATTAGTAGGGGGAATGCTGCCTCATTTAGGCTTCTGCAGCTGGGCTGTTTTCCATGGAACTGGCCACAGATTTCTAAGGGCTTGTCTACATGTTGAAATGGACTGGAAAAGCTGTTTATTAGAGCTCCCTGTGCTGACACTATTATTGTGGAATATCAGTATCCTTTTCCAATTTAGATTAATCCATTTTGGAAGTGAATCAAGCTAAACTGGAACAAGCCAAGTTAAACTGAAACAAGCTAACTCTTATTCCAGAATAAGCATCCACCAGGGGAGCTACTGTGGAATGGCTATAGCACTTCAAGTTCCCCCTTCCTTACTCCAAAATAACTTCCCCATGTAGACATGGCCTAAGAGCAGAGAAGATACTTGTAAAAAGGCCTCTCTTCTTTTATGTTTATTTAGCAGTCCCTCTGCTATGCAAACACAGTAAGAATACTCTTTCTGACCCAGTGTACCAATGGGTTTATATTAATCTTGAGAACACTGCTTGATTCCCATGGGGAGGACACCTAGCTGTGATGGAAGGACTGGGGAGAGGGTCTTCATAGAGCTTGACAGCTGGGAGAGACAGAGAGAGAGAGAGATTAATGCAGCCCAACCTGAAAGGTTGCAAGTGAGTACAGCAATTGTGAAGAGGTTTGTATGCATGGGGCCTGGCACAAATGCTGAATACATTTGTCATTCACTAATTTAAATTGATCATTTGGAGCTGCAGATTTCTTACATTATCCAAAGACTATGTTTTGAGTTATTTATTTTTTGAAACACCTCTCAAAAACAGACCTTCAGGTGGTGTAAATAGGCATAGCTCCACCAATTTCAGTGGCGCTCCACCAATTTGTACCAGCTGAGGATCTGGCCTAATATCTTTAGATCAGGAAATCTGAGACTGCACTTTATGAAATAAAGATAATTAATATAAAGATATAAAGACAATTGGCCAAGTTAGCGGGAGAGTTTAAAGAAGTCTAAGTGTAACTCATACCTTCTTTTGGCCTCCACACTATATATACATTTACACATTTTACAACACTCTCTTAGATTCCCTTACAGCTGCTTAGTCTCAAATTCATCGACACATGGGTAATTACTATTGCTTGTGAATTTGGTCCAATGCATTAAAGAGGTTCTTAGGAGAGATAGAAAAGTGACTATGCATCTGTTTTACTCTCTTACTCCTACACAAGTTCAGTTTTTGTAAATCTGCTGCATTGAGATTTTTCAAATCATACTGTACCTCTTCCCTCATTCTGGCATTTTGGCGTTTAATATTATAACTCAGTCTCGCACATGCTATTTAATGAGGCCTTAAAACCAACACTGATTTAATTGTTAGTCTTCTACCTTCCCGGCAATATTACCTCCTTCACTTTTCATTTCGACTCCCAGGAGCTTTAATCCCACACAAGCATCAAGTAACCGTTCCGTTCCACTGGCGCTGGTGCCCAAATATTCAGCAATGGCATCTGAAGACAGGGGCCCTTCTGACTCCAGCAATAGATCAAACACTCCCAGTTCACAGGCAGTAAACATAATCTGAAAGCAAACGGGGGTGGGTCAGTGGAGTAAGAGAAAGTGCAGATGCCCCCCGATAAAGCAGCTCCTTAGGTGAGAAAATTTTACAAGAATTGCAAAAACCACCACTAAAGTGTTTTTCAACCATCAAAATGCTGTGATTGAACTGCAGTTGCTTTTAGCACTGAGACCATTGCTTAAATTGTGCCACTTCTTTCATTTTGGTTCCGTGCTGATCTATCCATTAAATAATCACATATTCAGGCCAGGTAGTGTGTATGCATTTTTTTTTTGCCTTTATAGGTTTAGAACAGACCCTTACAATACTACATTTTAAAGGCACTGTGTTATGATTAATAGACTGATGATATGACGTATTGTTAAAAAAACTATGAAAGTCTCATGCAGCAAAACCAGAAACAATCCTAAAAGCTTTGGAGCCCTTAGATAGATCTAATAGCCTATCCCCAAATTTTAACAAATGTCTTTTTATTATGTCTTTCTATCTAGCATGGAATGCATAATGCTCGATTGCATATTTTATTGTCATAAAAAACGTTCACAAAAATGCCAGAGCGTGCCAGTTCTAATCTCCTGCTTGCCAGGATCCTTTGTAAACCTCCACAGAATTCCCCCTCTCCCTCTAAGAGATAACATAACACTATCCAGCAGAATCAAAATTACCTTCCGATTATCTTTCAAAAATATATTTTAAGAGTGTGAATTTGAAAAATATTGGCCATTCACTGCCTCTCGGGGTCCTTAGAAAACTGTTATTGTTTGAACTAGCCTATATTCGCTCCACAGTGGAAAGGAGACTCATTGGACATTTAATTCCCCACCACCACACACACACACACACACACACACACCTATGAATGATAATTCTTGTTTTGCTGTGTTGGCTTTTGACAGAGCAGGAAATATTAAATACTAATTGGAACACATGATTTGTAAAAAAATCTTCAAAGAGGGAAATGAAATCTCTGGGTTTCCACCTCTGCCTTACTACCATTCTGTTTCTTGAAAGACAGTCATTAAACTAGATCCGTTTTTCCCCCAAGGGATATAATCTGCCAGAATATAAATAAGCCACTATGTTCTCTTTTGCAGCGCAAGGTAAATACAGATATGCAAAATTCACTGTAGGTGAATATATTTTTGCAAAACTGTGTTATCTGGAGTTAGATTTTGCAAAATCAAAACCAAGGGTTATTTGGATCTGTGGTCTGTTTATCCAAAAACCCAAAATTTAAAGGTATGTGGAGATATTCTATTAGCAAAACAGACTGGCATGATTTTGGGTGATTTTAATTTAGCAAAACATTATTTGGAAGACTTTATAATAACACAACTTGGTGTAGATCTGGGTTCCCTTTACCCAAAGCCCCAAAATTTAAGGAGTTGGTTAAATTATCTCAGAGCTGGCCCATCCTTGAAGGTGACGTCTCTTACAGGTTTTTTTCTGCAAACTTTCATCATGACTATTTCAAGTTAAAATTTGACAAAAATCCTAAGATTGAGGTTAAAATTGGGACCCCTTGTACTGAGTCTGTTCCTTTCTTGAGATTTAAAATAACCATCTAAATTGAGTTTGGAAATTTCTACCTACCTAGTTTTAATATAATTTCTAAGCATTATTTGTAATTCTTACCTTTGAGACTAAAAACCCATTGTTGTATTGAAATAAGATCTGAAGATAGTCAAGGTCTTGTGTGGAGCTCATTTTCCTTCAGCACTCTGTGAGAGATCTTCTTGCCTTCGTCATTTAAATAAGCCTCTTTTCCATTTGGTCACACTGGGTAGTTCACTTAACCTTATTAGTTGTGAGAAAGATGTTATTAAAACACACACATATTGGTTGAAGAATTTGAATCAGCCAGTTACTTCTATTAGTTTCTTGCTGTTCTTTGGCTCTCCATCCATAAAGTACAGGCTGGAGAATTACTATGAATTTATGTATTTTATCAGCCAAAATAGCATTTAAAAAGCTAATGAGAAGTTAAAGAAAGCAAAATAAAGATGATTAGATGATAGTGTTTACAATGTCAAAAACCTGAACAGGGGATGTTACAATTTATCAAGACATAATAAATCAGTTACATTAATTCAGGGTCTAATCACAACCATGGTACAATGGCAAACTTTTATCCTAGTTCTATGCTGTTCTGAGCACGTGATTTTGGCACCAGTGTGGACCTATGGGATCCTTTAATATAGATCCTTATTAATCTCAAATCAAGTTTATCAGCCAGTGAAATTATGGAATTGCTCATGTCAGTTCAACCACACAATTTTAAAGTAGAATTTTAAAATTTGGGCAAATGAATTATCAAACCATCCCCAAACAGCTCAAAATTACCTTTTCCAGGTACATATAGCCAAGCTTTGCCACCTATTCCAGCACAAGACTATCTCCCATTATATGCAAAATATAATATGCAGGTATCATTTTGAAATTATTTTAATTTTTCTGGAATTTTACCAGTATTGTAGGCTCTTATTTTAAGAAAAGGTTCAAATGATGAGAAAATCTTTAGTTTACAAGCCAGTTCAAAGCTTCTTCCTTTTTGCTCTTTCTCTCTCTAAGAACTGTCAATTCTCTTGACCATGAAAAAGATATGTGATTTCGAAGCTAAACTCTTTGTTACACTCAGGGTTTTTCATAGTTCACTTTTGCTGTAGATAAGCACAGTTTCCTGTAACAAATATTAGTAGTAGACTTAGTTAATGTAATTAGTTTCTCCAGACTCAGTACTCTCAACTACTTACTGATTTAACATAATTCCTGAACAAGACTAAACGTGTAAGTGAAATACATCTAACAAAACATCATACATTTTAGTCACCTGGGCCTTGTCTACATAGGGAAATTGACCAGCATAGCTATTGCAGAATAAGCTTTCCTCCATAGTGTCTCATGTAGACACTCTGTTCCAGAATAAAAGTATCCAAAGGTTGCTGGAGACCCTCAGCCTAAATTTAGGCCTAAATTATTACAAGGATTCTGGCTGATGTGTGGATGTACAGGATGTTATTATTTAAAATGCATATTTTCTCTGTCTTCACTACGTAGTGCCACGACAAACATGTTACAATACATTATCAATGTATTGTATTCTCTGAGCACATCTGCCATGAAACAGAGAAACCATCCACCAGCATGGAAAGGGTTAAGGAGAGCCTTTGGGCCCAGCTAGCCCTGCCCCATTATACCTGCAGCCAATGCCAAGCCCAGAGGAGAGAGAAAAGGAGAGAACCTGGCTCAGTTTGGGGCTGACTGGCGAAGAGGCAGGAGCTAGCTGCCTCCCTACCTGAGGAGAAGGATCACCGTCCTGGCAGCGAAGGCAGACACCAAGAAAGAAGCACCATCTCCCTAGCCAAGGGATACTGAGGAAGAGGCTGAGGAGCACCCAGCCTAAGAGAAACCCAAGTGACCAAAACACAGAGACCTTGTGGGGGTTCTGACCCTGCCAAACTTATGGCTGCCCTGCCCAGAGGAACCTGGGACTATGGCAGGGCACCACTCATGGTCCATGAGGGGGCACTACTAGAGACAAGCCACAGTGACTTTGACTATAGGGGCCACACTCCAAACTGAAGGGACAGTGGTAGGAAGTAGCCCTGGGCAGTGGATGTAGACTCCCTGCTGGGAGATCTCCTACTCAGGAGTTGACCAACACAGGGCCCTGGGCTGGGACTCAGTGGAGTGGGAAGGGCTGGAACCCCCTGCCCCTCATCTTAAAGACTGAGATGCCTTGACCAAACAGGATCTGGAAATCAAGCACTCCAATCAAGAACTCCAAGCAGCCCAGCCCTCCAGTATCTGTCCTTACAGGCACATGCTGTCTCTTTGGCTGAAGTCTCAGGAAAGTAGATGAACCACCTGAAGAGGTCAAAGTCAGAAGTCAGCACTGAGAGAGAGGGGTTTACATTGCACTGTCCTTCTTTAAGAGAATGCTAAGCTTGACCATTCAGAAGTCATGGTGTGACTATTGCAGATGCACTCGCAACCTTACCGCTGCTCAAACTGAATTACATAATGAGCTGCTATTTCTCAGTAGCACAGTATACAGTTTTTTCTACAGTGTTAGACACACATATCTTCTGCACAGTGTACCACTCTGTGTATGCCAAGTTATTTATATCCAAGATATTGTAGACTCTTTCCCTCAATCACAGAGTGATAAAGTTTAAATCAAAAAGGGACCACTAGATCATCCAGTGTGACCTATGTATACCACAGTCCATCCAGCATCACTCAGCACCTACACACAAAACCCAACCTGAAATTAGATCAAAGCATTATAGCCCAACAGAAACTACACTATTCTGTATCACAGGCAGAAACTTGGAGGGATTTCACATTTAATGAGACACGGTTTCTATGGTGCCTTGTCCACATTCAGTCCACACTATTATAGAGAATAAACCTTGATAATATTTTTAATCAAGGGCCTACTTGCCTTTGCAAGACTGGGGGATTATTGTTTAAATGAAAAAAATGTTGGCATGTGTGGCAAGTGTGATTTGGAAAGACATAACTTGCCAAATGGCTTCTTTAGTAAGTTATTTCCTTCCCAAATATCATTTAATTCTTTCACCACCTGTCAAGTGTTATTCACTCCACTGGTATTAGAGCCGTTCAAAAGAAGTCATATATTTTTTTTCAGTGGGGAAAAGGCTTTACTTCTTCCCCCTACTCTCTGTCTATTCAATCAGCTCCACCCTTATTGCACAAATTGCATTTCCTCCCCATCAAAAAAAAAAAAATTGAGAGAGAGACAGTCACCCACCTTAAAACAGCCAGCAGCCCATTTATTAGGATTTGAAAGATCCAGGCTCAAGTCTCTGTGCTAAATTACCTCTTGAAGTCCTGGGAAGGTGCGTGGGTTTGTGCCCACCCACAACTGAAAGCGCGTTCCCTGGCCCAAGAGTTGAAGCGACTTAGCCCAGGGTTCAACTAAATTTGGGGGACAACAAATGATCAAACAGGAATGGGAGTGAATGTTACAGGGCCATAAACAGAGATCCTGAAGGGGACACTGAGCAAAGAACTCCAGACAGCATCCACTACTCCTCAAAAGCGCCTAAAGAGCCAGTGTACGCGTGGGCCAGAAGAACTCTGCCTGGATGTGTGATTGAAGGGAGGACAGAAATAAGCTCCACAGTCACAGAGTGCCTCTCCGTCCAACATCCTCCTCCTGATTTTATAGGTGGCCATGTTGGCCAGCACCAGGAGGAGGTTGATGAGGAGATCTTGCGAATTCATGGGGCCACGGACCGGGTGTGCATGGAAATCAGGAGGTGCAGGGGGAAAGTGCACCCAGAATCTTAGACGAAGGTTCTGGAGAAGCTGGAAAAGGGCAGCAATCTGGTGCACTTGAGATAAATGTGCACTAGAGTCTCCCTCATGACACAAAAAGGACAACTGTCGCAGGAATAGGGGTGAACCGCGCCAAGTACACACTCCATGAAGGAGCCGCCAGCTGATATCCCCAGTGGACCATGGAACCGATATCCCCAGTGGACCATGGAATACACGTGGCAGAAGGTCCTGCCACTTAGTATCAAGATGGGACACAAGGGTGAGGAAATAGAATGTGTGGAGTACAAGTGTGTATAGATGTTTCTTTGGCGTGGTTCAGAAATGAACCAGCTGCAGATCGTGCAGCCAGCTCAGACTATGGGGGGGGGGGAAGCAGGCTGCGGGGGCTCACAGAGCAAGGGTGTGATAATTAGGTCCAGAGGGCCATCCTGCACTGAATCAGCTGAGCAGGAACTTCAACCAGAATCTCCCACTTCCTGGATGAGTGCCCTAACAACTGAGCTAGCAGCTATTCTAGGGTAGATCATGCTCTCAAAATTCCATCCTGGCCCTGAGAAACTGAAAATTTAAACTGAGTTGTTCCACAGAAGATTTTGGTTTCAATGAATTTGCATTTTCTGATTAAAAAAACCAAGTTGGCTAAAATTTCCCAATCTTCTCTACTTTCAGCATTGCGGCACAGAATTCTGCCAATTGAACTAAAAACAATAATTCCATTAGCTGGCAGCTATTATCCTCCAGCTTGCAGATTGCTTTCCTCCAGGTAGAGCAGTCTCTAGAGGGGAATGAGACCTTAGCATGAATTACACTTTGGTTATAGGTTTCAAAGTAGAAGCCGTGTTAGTCTGTATTCGCAAAAAGAAAAGGAGTACTTGTGGCACTCATCCGATGAAGTGAGCTGTAGCTCACGAAAGCTTATGCTCTAATAAATTTGTTAGTCTCTAAGATGCCACAAGTACTCCTTTTCACTTTGGTTATAGGTTCACCACTGTGAAAATGTTTTTTGATGCTTTATTCTTGCTGTAGCTTTGGCTACATAACCAGAAGTTTAAGAGCATAATAACTAATTAAACTGCTGTGTTGCTACAAGACTGACAAACATTTTATTTCAGTCCCAGCAAAGGACAGAAGAGACTTGGGTAATAAAAAGGCCATAGAGTTGATTAAACCCTTGGAGAGCTTTTGTACCATGGCTACCAAGATTATTTTTAAGGACACCAGAGATAATCATCTTAGAAGATTACTACAAGCAAGGAGACTGAGGAGTGATGAGGATTGCAGATAACTGCACTAGCCTGATGGTGTTTTGAAAAGCAACATGTTTTCATGTATACTGCCACCGAGGCTTAAACTCTAAGCTCCTGCTAAGATACGAAGGAACTCTAAAAAATAAAATTAAGGTTGCTTTCGTTCTCTGGGAGCACCATCAGCCACCTTAGCACTGTGCCAAAGAACATGTGCTATGTAAAGCTGTTACTTTGTTAAATCTGCAAGGAGCTGTCTATGTGCTTTTGATTAATGAAGCTATCTTGCCACAAATCACTTGCTGTAGACAAATATTACAACACAAAATAATTACAGCAACAAACAAGTCATGCAGAAGAGGAGAGATTTTTTAAAAATGATATGGCTGAATCAGATTTGAGAATAAAATGTGATTACATACGAGAAAACAACAAAGCTGCCCATGAAAAATGAGGACTGATACCAATTTAACATGTAATATATACAGTTGATAAGGATAGATATGTTACTAGTATGGAAGTGACTAGGCTAATGAGATTATGTAATGTTAGTATGGAAGTAACTATGCAACTGTTGGTATGAAGGTACTGAGCATACTCAATATAAAATAGATATCTTTAGAAGCCTGAGCAGACTCAGACTGAGCTGAGTGCTTACGAAGATAACACAGTGCTGTGCTTTTTTGCCTGACTCCTGAGTGCTTACTGAACATTGCACTGTATGTCTGTTTGAAGGAATATGCAATATTGATATACAACAAGTTTTCTTTCCTTGTGTATTGTCTTTCTCTACTAGACACTGCAAAATAAATCCAGTTTCCATCTGCATTTAGCAAACTTTTTGCACGACACACCAGAAATGAAAAGGAGTACTTGTGGCATCTTAGAGACTAACAAATTTATTAGAGCATAAGCTTTCGTGAGTTACAGCTCACTTCATTGAATGCATGCTCCAATAAATTTGTTAGTCTCTAAGGTGCCACAAGTACTCCTTTTCTTTTTACGGATACAGACTAACACGGCTGCTACTCTGACACCAGAAATGGTGACCAAAATGAGTTTCCTTGCTTATGTTAGATTAATTAGCAGACACTTTGAGTATACGGGCCTCCAGAGATTTCCACCACCTCCACCTCCAAACAAAAAGCCGACAGCTTCAATCTTCCTCACACCTGTAGGAGGTCTTTAAGATATAAGCCTTTTAAGAACAGAGCCGGGGACCAGAAGACATTGTTGCTTCATTCGGTTTTGCAGAGACACTGTCTGTCAGTAACCCACTTGAACTCAGACCTTGCTACCAAAATGAAGCCCCAGAAAAAAAAATTGCTGCAAGCTTTGTGAGACCTGATAGACGAAGCAGTGCGGCTGAAACTTAAACAAAGGAGAGAGTCAAAAAAGGGAAATAACGGGGATAGTGATTGTTGCAGGTATGGCTGTAGGGAATGGTTTGCTCCACCATTCATCACAAATGTAGTAGGTGAACACATGCCTACTGGCTATCCCATGCAGATCTTGCCATTACCTGACCTTCTCTCTCCCTCTCTACTGTTCAAACTAATCTCCACAAAGCTCTAGCTACAGCTTAATCTTGGTATTGTAGAACCACTTGAGTCTTCTGTTTTAGGGTCCTTCACTCTGTGTGAGTGGGGAAATTGTATATAGATGGGAAAAGACTCATAATGGTGGACATTGAGCGCCCATACTCACTCTCTTGGGAGAAGCCCCACTTCTTGTTGAGAATAGCTTTTCATGTCACCTGTTGAGGGTTAAGACAAGCAGGCATAAATGAAGTTATAGACTGAAATAAAGATGGTCACTATCTACAAGAAGTGTGATAGCACCCCCTAGGATGGTCATTTTTTGATAGGTGGGAGGAGGAGGAGAAGAAAGGAGCACTTTTCCTCCCTCAGGTATCTGGTTGGAAGGGGCTGGGGGAGAACCATTCCCAGTCCTCCAAAGAGTGTGAAGAGACTAATGGTGAGGTTGAAAGGGAGCAGAGACAGGTGGAAGTATAGCAGGCTTCATTTCATGAAGAGCAAGTGGAAACTCAGTCGGCTCCACTGCACATGACTAGACCTTCTATTCTGATTCCCCTTCCCAGCACCATATGCCTTAGATGATTGGCGCTGGAGCAGAGAAACTCCTCTCTCATCACTCTGCTCCTGTAGAATTATGCTACCCTTTACCACTGATAATTCTGCCTAGTTTTAGTAGATACACTACATTCAAGCACCCTTGTATTTCTGGATTCTGTGGGAGTTTAAGAAGTGTGTTCGTCCCCTGGTAGCTTGTTCCTATTCTTGTTGGAGGACGTTCTCCATCATATCTTTCAGAGGGAGCAGAAAATTTTTTTTAATGGTTGTTGTGAAGTCTTGCCCCAAGGTCTCAAGAGCTGTACTCCAGGAGTGGAGGAAGGCGCTGCCTGACTTTATAAAATCTCAGCTCCTTTGCCTGTACTGGCTCAAGTGATCATATTTCCCAAAGGGAAAGCTGGACACCATACGGAGGTCACTCAACCTCCCCTTCCCTTGTGTGGAGCTGGCCTGAACTGCTCACCTGAAACCCCCCCCTCTCGCACAGGGCTGGCTTTAGAGGGCCCCCCTTCCCATGTGTGGGGCTGGCCTGAGCTGCCTGGTGCCACTGCTTGCCGGAGCCCCACTGCACAGGGCATTGCTGCTCACTCACCCCTCACCCCAAGGAAGGGACAGTATTGTTGTACCATGGAGTTGGCTGAGCCAGGGTACCATGGATTCTTTTACCACTGTATCTTACCTGCTCTGTTCTTTTTCTAGATGACTTTCCTTAAGAGGAGCATATGACATAGACACACTTTAACATTCACTGAACTCCATCCCAGTTATGGGAACCTGAGGCTCCTATACTGGAGGGTGAAGGCCTCCAACAGTTGCTCTCCAGAAGTCCCAGACTCTGAAGTGATGCATGACTCCTCCTCAACCCTGATGGCCTCATTGTACAACAGGATGCTGATGGGGGGCCAAGAAGAGCATATAGTTTTGCACCACTACTTAGCACAGGTAGTTCAGCAACACTCTCTCTCTTTGCCCCTGAGGAGGACCTTGACTTATGGCAGGAACCAGAATCCAAGGCTGTAAAGTTTTACAGTTTACTCTCACTGTCCTCACCAGTAGCCCCTCCTGCTTTATTGTTACATGCCTGAAGCCCAGCCCTCCCGCTACTCCATCCTAAAATGCTCCAGAAGCAAGATAAGTCTATAGAACAGTTTTATTGAAAGCCCATGAACCACTGTTACACATTCAGTGGAAGCAATAACAAAGATTATTAATGAACTGTCATTGTGCCCCTGTGTCTGTGCATTTCCCAGTGAGTATGCTGGATGCTATAGTCCCAGGGCCATACAGGAAGTAGGGGATGGGTTTGCTCAGGGACTGGTTTGGGGGATAGGGCAATTTTAGAAAACATACAGTTGTTCAAAGACCCACCTTCCCCCCTTTTCCCCATCCCCTTATAAATGGTAGCCATACAGAAGTTAGGGGAGAAGGGGTATATGAGTGGGTTAGGTATGGGCTCACTTAGGTTTAGGAAAGGAAAAAGGAACCCTGTGATCACATCAGCTCTTTCTCCCTATTATCATTAGAAGTGTTCTATGGCATTCCCAGTCCCTAGTGTCAGCCTCTCCTTGTTCTGTGGTCCATAGGTGTAGACTTTGGTTCTTGGGGATCAAAATCCAAAGATATGTAGGCACATAAGTGCCAATGTCAGTCCACACTTTTCCTGCAGCAGTATAGGGTGATATATCCCTCGGCATGGAAACAGAAGTTACCTTCTGGTTCCCTACTGTTCCATGATGCATGAGTATATGGCATCCCAGATTTCCCTTGCCCCTGGGGAACTAGGACAGGGTGCACACAGCTGAGCTCCAGCTCTCTGTACAAGCTTTGCAAACCCATTCTGTCCTGTGCTTACTTGGTATGGAAGTACTCTCCTTTTCCTTCACAAACATTGTGGATGGCCATGTAAGCCACTATAACGTGAACCACATTGGCCATAATGGAAGCTAGATAGTTGCACAGACATCGCCAATGAGCGTTAAGCCATCCAAACAAGCACTCAACCACCATTCTGCAGCTACTCAGTCTGTAGTTGAATTTCTTTTTGTCTGGGGCACTGCTGCTGTCAGGGTACAGTTTCATAAGCCAAGTTAAAAGCAGGTAAGCAGGGTCCCCTAAAATAATTGGTGCACTGAGACACTGTGCAGAGCTATGTTGGTTTTTGGGGAATAGAGTCCCTTCTTCCTTCCGCAAGTACAATCCCAGTCTCCTGAGCACCCTAGAGTCATGAATCTTTTGTGTGTCAGAACAGAACCACATCATCCATGACTTGGTCCATGTCTTCTGGCAGAAGGGGGAGGTAAGTGGGACCTGCCATCACTAAATGTGTGAAGGCAGAGGTCAGTTCCAACCACATGCATCAAGACTGTTCCAGGAGCGTCTCCTGTGATGCAGAAAAATGTGGGATATGGATACCACTCTTGTTAATGCTGCCATTTCATCTTATATCAACAAGGAGCAGTGCGGACGTAGCTATATGCATGTACCCTGTGTATAACTGTGCCCTGCACAGCGCATGTGGACACACAGCACGGTTTCAGAGTATATGCAATAGCAGTCCAAGGACAACTACTGGTGGATGCTTGCAAGTAACAGATGTAGTTTAAAGGACAAAAAGAGAGAAATTACAGACAGGAGAGGGTTTGGAAAGTATATCAGGTTGCAAGAGAGGGGTTTACAATCAGGCAATTGGAAGAGCATATTCAGATAGGAACAAGATTGTGAAGAAGGCAAAAGGTCAGTGTGGTTACAGTGATTTATAAAGGACGATACAGCAGGTGGAAACTGGACAGATACATTAGCTGGTCAATTCCAGACTTTCTAACGTTTAGGGTTTTTTAAAGGTGAAATAGTTTGTTAGAATTTCTTAACATTCTTATTGGGGGCTAGCTAGACTACAATGAAACACTTTCAATCCTAATCTTCAACAGGCTTGTGTAACCTACTGTCCAGTCCCAACTATGGTTATAGAACCTGAACCATATTGATCTCAGAATTTTCCTAGTCAAGCAATTAGGGAAATATTTTGAGCAGACTGGCACAACAAAGCCAGGATATACTTTGTACTCCACCTAGCACAGTGGTGTCCTGGACCATGACTGGGCTCCTAAGCATTGCGAGCAAACAAACAAATAATATTGTTAATTTAATAAAGTATTTGAGTTTACAGTTGGCTTTATTGGAGTAATGCATCTCTTTCACATTGAAACTCCCTGTCTCAAAGTAGTAAGGTTAATTTATATTTTAAATTTAAATTGTTTCAAAACTGATTTGCAAACTACTTGTTAATTTACAGACATACCTACAATGAAAACTAGAAAGATCCATTACTCTTGGCATTCTTGACATACCAGTACCTCCCCCAGCAATGTTCATTTCACATTTTAAATGAAAAAAAAAAAATCAGTGTTTTGGAGTGTAAGCAGTACATGTTAATTAGGCTAAGAGCCTGTTGATCGGATAGATTCAACTTCAGTGAACAGGAGTTTAAAAAATATGTTTTAAAGCCACTACAGATGGCCAAGGATAATAGTTTAAATAAATATCTTTCTGATTGTATGAAGTCACTCACCAAGACTACTTTAATTCAGTAGAAAATCACAGAAATAGTACCAGATTTTAATTAGACTGCTCTTGAAAGTCAGTCTTGCCTGTTAAAGTGATCATATTTTTAGTCAGTGATTTATTTTTAAAGAAATTTGTAAGATTTCACATAAAACAGCTTATCTATTGCTACCAAAACATTTTTAGTAGATGCAAAAAATTAGTCACATTTTTAAAATGTGGGTACATTATTTCCAGAACCTGTTTTAGTTTCCACTGGGATCCAATGACATCTGATTTGAAAGCTAAAGACACTACATCACCAGCAAACGTGCTGTGATACACAACTGATTCTGAGCAAAGACCAGTTACTTATCACACAGTAACTGTGTTTATTCAAGATTTTATAGTCAATGTGGATCCCAGTGTAGATGTGCATGTGCCTTATGCACAAGAGATTGGCATCTTTTGAAAAGCAGGGTCCTCATTTACCCCATCTCCACATATGCCAGAGAGAGGGTATAATGGGGAAGCTGCAACACTTACAGAAACCTCGAGAGAAGTTTGGCAAGCGGTGACATAGACATACACATTGACCTGTAGCCTAGTAGTCTGAGGCAAGTATGCACCATCATAGTCCGACTTGACTTTAGGTCATTTGTTAGTGGCTGGAGAGACTGGAACTTGTCCTCTGGAAGGTAGGCTTTCACTGATCGAGGTGATCATGGTCCTTCTGAATTCTTGCATGAGATAGGGTGAGAATTTTTCACAGCACACAAGGAGACCTAGCTGGTGAACAAGGAGAGGACATATTCTAGGGCTGTCTGTCTCCCACTGGGACCTGCCTCAGATCAACCAATCATCTAGGTATGGGTAAACTCTGCTACCACTGCTGGGCCTTTTGTGAAAACTCTTGCCAATGTGGAGAATCTAAATGGCTTGCATCTTATACTGGTCATGACTACCTCAGGTACTGTGAATCTCAGGTACTTCCTGGGGCTAGATGGATGGTTATAGGGAAGTAGTATCCTGGAAGTTGAGAACCACGAAACAGTCCTGAGCTTGAAGTGACAGAATATTGGGAGGGAAGGGTACCATCCTGAACCTGAGAAGGTGTATGTAATTTGTTGAGTTTGCTCAGGTCTAGCATAAGATGAAGACATAAGGAAATCAAGAAGTAGAAGCTGCTTTCCTTGTATTCAATTGGCACCTCCTCTATGGCTCCTAGATGAAGCAACAAAGCCACTTCTGCTTGAAGAAATAGGCTCTTGTGAGAAGTGTCCCTGAAGGAGGTGGAAGGGAGACAGGTAGGGGGTAAGGAGTGAAACTGGATAGAGATCATTGCCCCTGGCTACCCTAACATCCAACTGATTAATGTTGCAGACCATACCTGATTGGAGTGGGGCGATGAAGCTTCCAAAGGTCACATGCTCTGAACTGGCTCCAGTGGAGCTCATGATAATCCTGTAAAATTTGCCAACATGCCGCTGGTGCAGAGTGCCTCACCAAGAAAGAAGACTCGCATCTCCTGGTGTATCTGAGCCTTTCCTTGGAAAGATAATTGGGCTGCCTGGCATGATCTGATGGGTTCCTTTGGCACAGAGGCTGGTAGCTATAAGATCTGTGATAAGAGGCCGGAGTGTAGATTCCCAGGAGCACATGGTAGCTTGTGAGTCCTTCTAGGAATTTACAGCATTGTGTGTGTGTGTTTGCAGACAACTCCGTGCCTTTGAAGGGTAGAGCTTTATCATGGCTTTCTCTTCCTTGGGAATACACATGAAGCCAGGATACCCTTTGCATCATCACCATCACAGCCATGGACCTCGCCAAAGAGTCTGAAGCATCCATGGCCACCTGGAAGACCATCTTAGCCACTAGCTGACCTTCCTTGAGGACCTCTTTAAGATCATCCCTGCTCTCAGATGGGATCTTGGACATAAAGGTTATTATTCTGTCCCAAGTTAGGGATTCTATTTGGCTAGAAAAGCTTGACTATTCACTACTCGTAACTGAAAAGAGAAGGAAGGTGTAGACTTTTCTCCTGAACAAGTCTAGCTTCTTTTGTTCTTTATGTTTTGGGATGCTTTTGTTGGATTTGGACTTTTCCTGCACTGCTGAGACTACCAAGAAGCCCAGAACATATAGATATAAAAACCCTTTCTATGGGACATTGCACCGCTTTTCTGCTCTGTGTGGCTGCATGTGTTAGGCATTTGTCACAGGGCTTTAGCAGTGTTGAGCAATCCTTCATTTACTGGAAGGGCGATCCTGGCTGGGCCTGATATCAGTATATCAACCAACTTGTGAGATATTTTTGGATAACTGATGTTTCTATTTGTAGTGTACCTACTATTCTCATAAGCAGATCTTGGAATGTCTTAAAATCATCCAGCACCAGTGCCACACCTACCATTTCATCCAGAGATGAGCACAAAAAGGTGCTGGGGAAAAGGGTGCGGGAAGACATGAGAAGGATGTTCCTCTTCTGGTTCCATGTCTTGCAGTGTCTCACTTTCTTCCTGGAACGGTTTCAGTGGTCTGGTCAAAGATGCCATCCAGGACTGCGATCGCCTCTGCCTGGAATAGGGATCAGCTTCTGGATGTATGTGGAGGACCCCAATTAGGCTAATAGGGCCACAATAATATGCAACATGGATATATCTGGCTTTTTGGATGATGGCCAGTCCAATACCAGCCCTGGTATAGTTGCGGTCTATCTTTCCATGGTCTCACCTGTTAACTTCTGGAGAGCGTCCCTTGCTCAAGGGAGGTGAGAAGGTATGTCCAGGTGACAGGGGAAATGTGTAATTTTTCCGTAAGGATGGCACGGAGGTATTTTGCACTCTCAGTACTGGTTTTGCTTCAATGCCAGTTGTTGCCTTGGTAGCAGCATGGGTCTGGATCCTCCAAGGACATATCTGGCAGTACCGTAAGCAATTCTGCTGATGTGGTCAACATCGATGGTTGTACCGTTGTGGGTTGAGTCAGTGCCAGGATAAGTTTAGTCAGTGCCATGATAGTACACGGCTCCTTGTCACTACCCATGAACTTAGTGAAGGACATCACAAGATAGTCTCCTGGAAGCTTTATGCAGCGTTTCTCCAATTATAGTAACTGCCCTTATGCTCAGAAGGACTTCTCTGTGCTGAGCTTTGGTATCAGCACAGACGATGCCAGCTGCAGCACCAAATCCCTTTCCTATGCATGGGTTTATTCTGTGCCAGCCTTGGGCATCACACATCTACTGGAGGAGGTGCTTTCCTCCAGTACCTGGTGAGATCTGACTCCTCTGGGTCCAAAAAGACTTTTATTGATGGCTGCAGTAAGTGGAGCATCAGTTGAGAGTCTCTGACTTGTGAGTCCTCAAAGAAAAGGGTCAGCATATTGAACATCCTATCTGGTATATGGCTCTCATCCAAGCAGAAGAGACATCTCCTATGCCCACCCATAAACATGATTAGCCTGTTGCAGGAAGGGTTGGGTTGGAGTCCAAGGACTTAGAATCTGGCATGCGGCAGCAGCAGTTGTGCTGCTCGCATGTACAGGGAGGGGTCAGAACTCAGTCTTGATGAGTTAACTCATTAAGCGTAGTTTCCTACAACACACAGATAAGAGTTCTGAAGTGTTCAGAAAAGTTTAGCCAGACCTAAAGACTAGCGGTGCAGACACTTGCTAGGCTCTGTTTTGCCCCTCATCTTTATGCCCTTATATGGGAGCATGAGAAGGTACAGGGGCATATGTAGCCCTGACAGAAATCACTATTCAAAAGATTCTGATCTCACGTGCATGCACACTCACAGGATCCACACTGACACATATTTTAAGAACACCACTTACCAGGAATTGCTCAGGGCTGCAAAGCAAGTCAGAAGTACAACCAGAACTAAAACTCAGGTGTCCCTCGATTCCAGTCCCACATTGGTTCCACTAGGACAGAATGTCTTTCAAAACACACCATACTGTAAACTGGGGTTGAAAAATGCACTTGCCTACTCACCTACTCAAGTGGTAAATCTTGCTTGCAGGGCTCTGTGACCTAAAGCAATATTTTCCATAGAACCTACATTTCCATTTTAAAAGACAGCCTGGTCCTTATGGTTAAGGCATTTTGAGATGGGAAACCACATGTAAATTGAATCTGCAGACAGATTATGTCAGATAATGGGGCAACGCCTTTGCTTCTACTCATGTCTTTGCCAACCATCAACAAAAAAAGTTAACGATTGTTATCTTTCACCAGTGTTAATCATGGGTCTGGAAGTCAGGCAGTCGTTAATCTGATAAGTATCACAACATTTACTTTGCTAGTTGGGGAAGCAAAAAAGCTAATAGGAGGTGGGCACATACGTTTTTGGACAAAACTTCTTTCATCAAAAAATGCAGATTTGGGTCAACTGAAACATTTTGGGAATCTGTGTCTATTTTGGTGAATTGTTTCAGATGAAACAAAATCTTTTTTTGGGGGGGGAAATGTCAAAATTAATCATTTTGATTTTTTTTTAAGATACACTCACAAGGGGATGTAGGCATTGGTCACAAAACCACTGGCATAGTAGCAGCACCACTGTCCCCCTTTTAACCGTTAGCCCACGCACCTGCAACGTGGAAGATTCAGGCTCAATTTCCTTCTTAGGAACAGGGACTTGAATCCAAATCTTCCCTGACACTACCACCACCAAACACACACGAGTTTCCTAGTCACCAGGCTATCAGAGATTCTGGAAGGGTCTTTCTCGATCTCCTGTTGAAGCTGTTCCACTCTGTATAAATAAATATTCTTTGGCACAGGACCTGGAACTCAGGTGTTTCCCCCTCCCCCATGAGTGACCTAACCACCATACTACAGAATCACACACACTCACTCTCTCTGCTCCTATCACTATTGAAGTATTTTATGCAAAGTGGAATTGCTTCAACGGGAGAGATCGAGAGACTCACCCCAGAATAGCCAGTAGCCCAAAGGTCAAGGTGTTCACCTGGGAGAGAGAGACTTGGGTTCAAGTCCCTGCTCCGGAGCAGGGATTCCAACCTGGGTCTCTCCTCCACATCCTTGGTGAGTGCCCTATCCACTAGGCTCTAGGTTATAAGGAAGGAACCACTGCTACCACTGCTTTTGAATCTAAGCCACCTTTTTTTTTTTGCTTTAAAAATAAAATAAATTTTTTTTACATGTCCCAAAAAAAAAATTTAATTCAACCTACATGAAATTTTTTCACTCCACCAAAAATTAAAAAGAAAAAATCTGTTTCCATTGAGCCTGAACTATTTTATTTTATTTTATTTTTCAGAACTCCCAGAGAATGAAAAATAAAACCAGTTATTTGCCCAGCTTTAAAAACAGAATGACAAAGGTACAGGAGCTATTCAGAGGGAAGGAAAGCTAAAAAAGCCAACGGGTGGGATACAGTAGCCACATGGCAATGAAAATGCAGAGGGCTGGGGGAATGGCTCCTTCTTTTTCAGCAACTTGAACTTAGGGGAAGGTGAAAAGTTTTCAGCAGACAGAGGCTAATGAGAAAATCTAACCCCCTTACCCAGAGCTCAGCAACAGCAAGTTGGTAGAAACCCAACCAGTTGGGGGAAGTAACTGGGCTGCACACCAGTGTCCTTATTTTTTGTACTGACTCCAGGAAGTAGCCATATATCATACATTCTGACCCAAAATGAACAGTACAAAGTTAGTGATCTCATTCAGTATAGTTGAGAATTACAGGGATCTCTCAAAAGATGTGTCAATTTCATTACTGAACTACACCTTCAAATAATTTTTTCAAAACAAAATCTCACAACAAAGCAAGTTTTAATATAGTACTTTTGCAAATTTTAATGTACTGACATATGAAAACAGCAATTTGGGTTTACTGGAAATAGATTTTTCAAGTTTACCATAAAAATGAAAACTAAACTGTTCTTTCACCTTCATGTTACAAGATGTTTTAAGATTCCTGAGCTTCAGTTTTAGAAGCAAAATGTTATAAAAAATATTTAACTAGATAAATTGCATCCTTGAATCTGAACATTGCAAGTAAAAAATAATTTAGCAAGAAGGCCCCTTTTCAAAAAACAACACATCTTTATGTACTTGAAACATAAATTTAACTGTTTCCATACTATTTTAAATAATTAGAAACAGCCAAAACATTTTAAAGACATGACATAGAGCAGCTTTCTGGCCATTTTTGAATATTTCCTGGTGTTCTAAAAGCATAATAGTGCAACTATTCTGAAATAGAAAAGAATGCTGAAATATATAAGTGATCATTTGGGCCTTGTGATTTTCCACAAAGTAAATACACCTCAAAGAACAATGGAGGCATTGCAGCACAGTTTAAAAGATATTCTGTGAATATTATGGTCACTTTCAAATTTCATACAAAAATACTGCCCCCTGGCACAATTAGCAAAAATTCTGCTTTGCTACATGTTTTTTTCATTGAGTGAATAAGGAACGGTTTGTAGTCAAATATTTTGTACACAATAACTTGCCAAGACTGGAATCCTGGTAACTGACACCTATATCTCTCCTAATTCAGAAGATGTTGTGATTGCAGACATTAGAAACTAAGTGATCTAATCAAAAGATTCAGAAAATGGAAAATAATAATAACCAAGTTAGGTTGGTTATCAGCACTGTAGAAATTCAAGCACATATGGTTATATCTACAGCATTGTTGTAATGTAAAAAAAAGGAGACAAAACATGAAGAAACATCAAAATCTAGTTAACTGTATCTTGGTTCCATGAACTAGATTCAAGTTAGATAATTCACCAAACAGCAACTTCATTTTTTCCCCCACAGTAGTCACACAGATGAGACCTACTTCAGAACTTTCTGGCCCTGATCTGTCCTGTAATAGCCTTTTTTGAAGGCAAATTCCTTTATTACCTACTCCAAGGACTTCTCTGCTTATTCAATGATCTCTTTCGGTGCTTTCGTTTCTTGGCCAAGCTTTTGTGACCATGACTTCGCTCTTTTTTATCTTGTCTACTCTCACTACTCAAGGCCCTCTTATGCTGGGTGCGATCTGGGCTTAAGCTTCTTCGGTGAGGGCTGCGACTTTTGCTAGAGTATTTATGGAGTCTTCTTTCTTTCCTATACTTTTCGTCTTGACTATTCAAGTCTCTTCTGTGTTTGCTCCTTTCCTTTTTATCTTTGCTATTATCAACACTTATGTCACTACATGAATGGCTCCTCCCCTTACTTGGCTGTCTGTTACACTTGCCTTGCTCAGAGGATAAGTCCTTCCTGCATGCATTCTGGTCATAGCTTGGTGTACTCTTGTGTTGCAGGTTATTGGCAGGAATACAAGAAAGCACACCTGAACTCCTTTTATCAGAAGAGCTTTCAGTGCTATTGAAATTAAGTTTCTTGCTTTCCTTAACATTAGCTTCCTTGTGAAGGTTTCCATTTAAATACTTTGATTGAGAGTTCACACTTTCATTGGACATTACTTCCCTCTGATAGGCCTGATTTGGTTTACCCATAATGGACTGTATCGAGGTAGATGTTATACAGCTAGATGACACAATCTGTGGACCACCCACAACAGTTTTCAACCGGCCAGACTGAGATGCTTTAGTTTCCTCCTTACTCTGAGTGTCATCTGTTTTCTTGCTCAGGAGATTGCTTAATAGCTTCTCCCTTAGCTCCTTCTCTTTTCTTTGCAGTCCAAGTGCTCTCTCTTTTTCCTCCTCTACACGTCTGAGTTCAGCCTCTTGCAGCCTTCGTCTCTCTTCCAACTCCTGAAGACGGACTCTTTCTTCATTATGTTCCTGCTCCAGAAGCTTCACTGCCTGAAAGACATTGAGAAGGAGAGAGAAAATGAATGAGAAAGGAAGTTTATAGATTTGCTTATGTCTCCCAAAAATCTCTCTGTTAAAGAAATCAGAAGTTTTCATATACAAGGGAAGCCTGTAAAAAATGAGAACCATTTAAAAAAATAATAATTTACATAACTCTGTGCACTAAGGACATTGTTCAACAAATAAAGCTGAAATGAAAAAGCAGCCAGCTCAGTTTAAGTAACCGGTAATGTGACTTGGTACTCTTCGTCTCCAAGTTACTCGTCAGAACCCAATACGAGCAAAAATCATTACTATCCAACAACTATTCAGGTATCTATCTCAAAAGAGTTGAGCTCAGTCTGCAAAGTTCCCAGTGGACAGGTGTCAACGTTATAGTAACCAGCATTGGGATTAGTGTTTTTGTTGGCAGTCACAAAACTCAAGGATTGAATGGGTTTAGATGCTTCAGGTAGGTTACAAAAATTGAAGTTTTTATTCTGTTAAATATGTAAATGTTTAGTACAATCAGCAAAATATTGTGCGATTTAAATATTAGATTTACCTTACTTTGATCCTTAACAAAAGAGGCTTAGTTCAGTCCTTTGAAAGTTTTACCCTAGGCATGAAGGGAAAGACAGCTACCCACAGAAAATGGTGCAATAATTGATATCCTCAGGTATTGCTTCAGTGCACAACACAGTAGTATCTAAACAACTTTGATGAACCACAGTGATGAACATACTATAAGAATCTAGTTTTTTAAAAAAGGAAAATCTTATAAAAATTCTCTAAGGATTATTGTACTTGGAGTGAAACTATCTACTCAATGGGGATCAAGAGCTCAGGAATTACTATGTAATGTACATATGATGATGTGATGGATGGAAAGGAATGCTGCGTTAAAATGTTAACGCTACATTTATGCTAATATACAGATTAAAACACCCCTGATGTATGATGGCAGCAAGAGACAAAGCTGTGCATCGCCACATACTGTGGCATTTCTGCTTACTTAAAACAGTTACTAAACATTAGCCATTACTCCAAAATATCTGCGATTATAACTTTTTCAAGAAATAAGACAATATTGTGTCCTGTTTAGGGAACATATGGAAACAGTGTTGACGACTGCAGACTCAGACATGATTTGACACGTCACCATCACTGTCAGTGGATAACAGATATTTGTATTTTTGTAATATTGTTACATCTGCTTTTTCAAAAGTACTTTTCAAACATTAGCAAAAGAAACCACAATAATCCCTACTTAATAAATGGGAAAGAGAGCAGTTAAGTGAACTGCTCAAGGCCACAAGTGATGCAGTGGCAAAGCCAAAATTAAAACTTGGAATCCTCTGTCTTAGTCCCCTGCTCAGTTCTTTATGCCCTGGTTTCCACACATTTCTTTTTTTGGATCTCAAAGTAGTGGGCAGGCCTCTTTTCTCAACTGATGCATAATGTTATTTAGGTCAATAATTTCAGGCTCTCTTTTTACTCCATCCCTGCCTTCCTAGGGAACAGATGCATAGGCAAACATCCTATGGTTTCAAGACAGGCTCTTATGAGTTCACAATCCATAATATTGATAGGGGTGACTGCTGGCACATGTAATAGCTAAATGGTTTGGCTAATGAACACATAAGCCACTTAAAATTTTAATCTACCAGTTTTCATTTTTGTTAGCTCTTGAAATAATATGGAAAAGACAGCTTTTCAAAGTTACCTTTGCTCTGCTAAGCACTTCTGCAATTAGTCTAATGGACTGAAGATTTCTTTGCGCTAACAGGAGCTTCCTCTCTTCTAGTCTTATTTTCTCTTGAAGTTTTTTCTGCTCTTCTGCTTGAATTTTTTCAAGTTTCTTTTTGTTTCTACGAACTTCACGATCTTTCTGTTTCTGTTCTCTTTTGCGTAACTTCTCTTCTCTTTTTCTCTCTCTTTCAAGTTCTTCAAGTTCCTTCTGTTTCCTAAGAGTGATTAATTTGTACATTAGCTATGACGAGAACAATTTTGGATTTTGACTTGTATTACAATTTAAGTTAAAAATAAAGGATTTTGTTTTTGTTTTGTTTTTTTTAAGAAAGACAGATCTTACTGATTGCTGACAGCTAGACAGAAGTAGGAAACATCACATATGCATTCAGTGAACATCTTTAAACATTTCCCTTCCCACACAAAACTAAACTGACATCAGACAGACAGTTCTAGGAATAAGCAAAAAATCTAAATATCAGATGTTTTAGGAACCAACACAAGTAAGATCATAGAGCATTACACTGATCAAATTAGAAACACAGTCATTTTGAGTCAGTTGGCTGGGCAATCCATCCTTCAGAAGAAAAACTTTGAGCAGATATCAATTTTAAAATGTGTAGATAGTTGCAAAGGCCAAGATTTTCAAGAGAATAGGCGCCTAAACAGTGGCATGATTTTCAGAAATACTGAACAGGCAGCAGCTTCCACTGAAGAATTCTACTTTAACCACACAAAAGTAAATGTATCTAGACAACTTAGCTTCCTTACTCAGGCAAAATTTCTGTTCAAGTCAATAGTTTTGTTTTATTAAAGAGTGAAGAACAGTGCTCTTTGAGAGTTATCTATCATCTAAATGATAAAAAAAGATCACTGATGCATGGGCTCCAGCTTCCTTAACATACAATCGCTGAAATGATTTGGTACCGTCAGATTTATGTTCCATATATACCTGGCATCCCTGAGAGATTTGTACGTATATACATACTTTTTTTTCCTAGTAATACATTCTAATACTTGTATCCCATCCCTGAAAAAAACCTATATACATCAAAAAGCAGCAAGCTTTGTTAAAGCACAGACATTTCAATAAAATGATTTACTTGTACAATTAGCACAAGGCCTTCCAATTTGCTATCTAGAAAACAGATAAAGCTAAACCAAATTACTGTAGTTTAAATATTTCAATTATCCAGTTCTAGGAAGTATATTTCCATCAAAATATCAAAGAGAGCTCACTTTATTTTGGCTCTCTCGCTGCCTGAACCCTGCTTCCTCAGAACTAATACAGAGGGGTCATTCTGGTCAACTGTCTTCTAGGAACAACGACAACACAACAACTGGGACTTAGAGGAATGACTGCTTCTAGGAATGTAAAACCCACCACAACTGAAAATCAAACATAACACATTACCTTACCATTGTTAATTGCCCATATAGTACTTTTGATGTGAATGAGGATTTTCAAAGGTGAAGATGTTTACCACTATCTTTAACAGTAAAAGCTTTTAGTCTGTTACCAGCATTGCTACATATTTTACCAAAATCATCCATTTTAGTTTAAAACACTTTTTAAAATAGTCCAGAAACAATAGCATTATGCAGAATTATAAGAAATTATAGGTATTCTAATAAATTTACCAAACTTTCAACTTCAGTGATGGTCATCTCAGCTCCAGATTGCATTACACAGGATCAAAAATTAAAATCTGCAAGTAGAGGTAAGGAGCTGCAACAATTTCTACCAGTTGAAGATAGCTTATAGGAAAACTGGTCTTAAAACAAAAGATTTGCAAAACATAACTAACTCTTGAAACAACTGAAAAATTCTGCCTTTTATTACTAAGGTATTTTGAAATTAGAAGAGGATTAAGAATTTGGAATCTGATTTGCTCACACCACTAACGTAAGTGATCAAAACATGTTTAATAGTAGAGAGCTGCAAGATAAAGAGTTTTTAATATTATGTTTGGAGAATTCTGTGAAGAGTCTCCAGGGAAAAAAATGGGACTCTGATTTAGAAGACTGAATAGTTAAAGCTAACAATATATTTTGAGTCAATACCAGACTTAAAGACCATTTAATATCTTCACTGAACTAGTCAAAACACTTTGTAACTGATAGCGTATGTCAGTTTTAACATAAGATTGGATTTTTGTTTCTGTATGTGGAAAGATCTTGCCCATAAATTAACTTTTTCTGGGTTAGAAATATGATTGCTAGTGCAGCATGAGAAAAAAAAAAGTACAGTAAAACCTCAGAGTAACAGAGTGAAAAACAGAGGTTGTTCATAACTCTGAACAAACCGTTATGGTGGTTCTTTCAAAAGTTTACAACTGAACATCGACTTAGTACAGCTTTGAAACTTTATTATGCACAAGAAAAATAATGCTTTCCCTTTACTTTTGTAGTAGTTTACATTTAACGTAGTACTGTACTGTACTGTATTTGCTTTCTTTGGGGTGTGGGGGTTCCTCTGTTGCTGCCTCATTGTATACTTCTGAGATGTGTAGCTCATTGGTCAGTTTGAAGTTCTAACTGTATATAAAAGTGAAGTTAAGTTATAATATGATCAAATTAAACATTACTAATTTTGAATGGAATGAAGAAATGTGGGGACCCAAAGTTTTAGCCCTGCAAGAGACTGAGATTTAGTCCAATTGCTCATTCATTCACTCCTAATGCGAGGGAGATAAGGGGAAGGTAATGCAGTTTTATTGTATTTTATCATTAAAATTAAAAAATGTAGATATAAGTTAGATCTACCTTTCCTCCTCCTTTTTTTTCTCTTCTGCTTCTTTCTCTCTGCGTTTTTGTTCCTCTCTTTGTTGTTCAAGCTCTTGAAGCTTTTGCCGTTCAAGCTGCCGTTTCTTAATTGATGCATCACTCAGGTGTTTTGTTGAGTCAAAGGAAACCTTTACAGAGCACAGTTAAGAAACAGTGAGTTTAAGAGGTAAAAAACAATTCTAATCTAGTACATTTAAGTGTCAGCTTTGCTTTCACTTCATCCTGAAAACTAAGGTTTGGGGACTTTTGGATTTTTTTATGCTTGTTCTTGCAAGTCTTGTCATGTGAGAAAAAGTAAAAATATTTTACTCATGAGTCTGGGGATTTATCCGGTAAGAAATATATAAACAATTTAATATGTAGCTCCAAACTTTCTGAACTGCACAGTATTGACTGACTTTCTTTTCATAACAAAGTTCACATTTTACTCAATTATCAAATTGTAAGTGCATGGCTCCCTACTTAAAACATGTCAAAGCAAATCTTACTAAGCCAAATTAAAAAAAAGAAAACTAAATAATATTTTCTTGTGCTCCATGAATTTAGATTCTGTCTGAAATTGAATTTATCCATGTTTTTCAATTCAAAAGTAGTACTGGTATTTGTGATTTGAAAAAGTGAATGCTAGTGAGCTTAACCTAAAATAATAAATTTAGGTACTTCTACATGATTTTCAATTTTAAACAGTCTTCTGAATATCAATCCCCTATAACTGCAAAGTAGGAGAATATTATACCTCATTATATAGCCATCAGATTAATACTTAAAAATTTGGCCCTTGTCTCTGTAGACATCATACACCCATGACACATCTGTTATCTGACAGTATGGCCTATCAAATTTGTTATAATAGCCTTGTTATTCTAACCGATGAGCAGTGGCTGCAAAAACAAGCCTTTTATTGTGACAGAAGCGGTAAGATAAATATGCCAGATTTTCAGGTATCATGGAAATATATTTTTATTAAATTTTCAAGTACAGTTTAAAAATGGGTTGAGATCACACAATGCAACAAATTTTTCTTAAATTTTGCTTATATCTGCACTTCAAATACAATTTAGATGTCTGCTCAGTTGTATAAATTGATTTTATTTTCATTCTACAGATGTTTGCTGATTTTTTATTTATTTTAATGTTGTATCTTGTTACCCCTCTTTAAAAAGGAACTGTATTTTAAAAGTTTAATTTTCTTTAGTTTTCCTATGAATGTGCTGAACAAATATATATCATTTAAGTTCAGCATGCAACTTATATTCGTAAATACATACATAAACACACAAATACACTGGCAGTGTGGTCTAAAAGAGTTTTATTGGTAAATCTGAGATGTACAGGCCACGCAGACACAAAGCAATTAGATGATCAGAGCTGTTCTGGAGAAGAGAAAGGTGCTCTGTCTTGTGATGGGGTATGCTCCCTGCACTCATGCTGAATAGGTTAACGTAGGCCAGAGGGCACAATTAACCTATTAGGCTGCAAGATGGGGGAATTAAGGCCGAGTGGAAAGCCTTAATTAGTGGAAGCTCACTTGTGCAGGAACAGGCAGGGCATATATAATGCCAAGGAGTTGATAGTGCAAAGGATCTGCAGGTAAATAGTCTGCAGTCGCTCCCTGGGACAAGAGAGGTGTGTTCGGGACAACAGAAATTAGTTTGCAGTTACTCAATGGAAGAAGGGAGATTGTGTTAGCAAATCCAGAGATGTGGGAGCCATGATTAGGAAAGATTCAGGATAATGCAGACTTTGCTGCTGATTACAAGATCCCTCAGCTGGAACCCAGAGGAGAGGGTGGACCCAGGTTCCCCTACCAACCACAGGGAAAGTGGCAGCATAGGGGCAGTGAATGAGAAGATTGCCTAAAACTGCTGGTAAGGAAATTGATACTCCAGAAGGGGGAAAACATGCATAGTGATCTGGCCAGAGGCCCAAGTCACAAAGAGGGAGCATCCTGGGTTACACAGAGTGAGAGAGAGCAAGAGTGCAGCAGCAGGGCATGCAGTGAGCAGCAGAAGGGAGCTTCGGACCTGGAAAGAGCTAATCCGCACAGCAGCCAGAAAGAGGCACCATATGTGAAGAGTTGACCCCAGGACATATCTGCTGGGTGCTAAGATACGGGATGTGGACCTTAGGCTAAAAAGGATCCTAATGGAAGCAGGAAAGAATCTACTCATTGTCATTCACATGGGAACAAATTATAATGCTAGATTCTCAGGGGAATGCATCAAAGGAAACTATGAGGAAGACATTTAAAGAAACGGAGGCTGAGGTGATCTTCAGTAGGATTCTGCCTGTCCCTAGAAGAGGAGAACGAAGGCGAGACAAGATTATGATGATCAACAGATGGCTCAGGCTGTGCTACAAGCAGGGCTTTGGAACACTGAACCCCTGGGAGTCATTCACGGACAGAGGACTGTTCTCATGGAATGCCCTCTACTTGAATAGGCAGGGAAATAGATTTCTGGGATGGAGGCTGGCACAACTGATTAAAAGATTTAAACTAGGAATCTGGGGATACGGTTGGGAGATGCTCATGTAACATCCATGCCTAATACTAATATTGAGCAGGAAGAAAACCAAGAAAGAGGATACAGCAATGGAGAAAGAGTAGGAGAATGGACATCAAGAGAAAAGATAATGCCAATACCAATGATGATAGTATTGCCTCTATCTGCTGACAGCAGAATGACTGTACCCAACTGGGTGAGGAATCTGGGCACAGAAAAGCAGAAACAACTAAGATGTTTGTACACCAATGCAACGAGCCTGGGTAACAAAATGGAGGTACTAGAACAAATAGTGCAGGAAGTGAAACCAGATATTATAGGGACAACAGAAACATGGTAGAACTGTAGTCATGACTGGAGTACAGGGATTGAAGGGAATGTGTTGTTCAGGAAAGACAGAAATAAAGATAAAGGTGGTGAAGTAGCATTGTATATTACTTATGAGGTAAACTGTAAAGAAATCAGACGTGACGGAATGGATAAAACAAGAGTCCATCTGAGCCAAACCACTTGGGGAAAAAAAAAGTGACCAGATGGTCCCCAGGGATAGCACTTGGGGTATGCGACACACCCCCAGGATCTGATTTGGATATAAATAGAGACCTCTTTAATATTTTTAATGAAATAAGTACTATTGGGAATTGTGTGATTATGGGATACTAATTTCCCAGATATATATTGGAGGACAAATGTTACTAATAATGGTAAGGCCCACATTTTCCTGGATGTGATAGCTGACAGATTTCTTCACCAAATAGTCACCAAACCAACAAGAGATAATTCCATTTTAGACTTGCTAGTGGTGAACAGTGAGAAGAACCAGTTGTAGGTGACAACCTTGATTTGAGTGAGCATGAGCTAATTCAGATTAAACTAAATGGAAAGATAAACAAAAATAGGTCTGCAACTAGGGTCCTTAATTTCAAAAGGGCAAACTTTAAAAAATTAAAGGAAGTGGACTAGGCTGAAGAACTCAAGGATCTGAATGTGCAGGAGGCTTGGAAAAGTTGCAGAAGCTATCTGAAGCCTGCATCACAATCAAGGGGGGAAAACATTGTAGTGAAGGCTGGCAGACCAAACAGGATGAACAAGCATCTTAAACAGGTTATTAAGAAAAGGCAGGACACCTACAAGGAATAGAAGATGGGCTGGATCAGGAAGGAAAGCTAAGTATTGAAGGTCAGAAAGTAGAGGGGGAAAAGTGAGAAAGGCCAAAATCCAAGCAGAGCTGGACACTGCAAAGGAAATTAAAACTGGTAGTAAAAGGTTCTATAGTCATATAAAGAAAAAAATCAAAGAAAAAAGAATTGGAACCACTAAGCACTGACGATGTGTGTGGGGGGGAGGGATTAAAGATAATATAGGCATGGCCCAACACCTAAATGAATACTTTATCTCAGTTTTTAAATAACTGTAATGAAGAGTTTAGGGGTAGTGGTGGGGTGGCTAATAGAAATGAGGATATGGAAGTAGAAATTAATGAAGCCAAGATCAAACAGCTTAATGGGACCACATGGAAGGGCCTGGATAATCTCCATCCACGAATATTGAAGGAACTGTCACATGAAATTGCAAGCCCAATAAAAGGGATTTTTAATGAACCCATACACTCAGGGTTCATATCCTATGCCTGGAGAATTGTAATATAGTACCTATTTTTAAGAGGCAAAAAATGGTGATGCAGGAAATTACAAGCCAGGTAGTTTGATCTCAATTATATGCAAGGTGTTGGAACACATTTTGAAAGAGAAAGTAGTTAAGGACCTAGAGGTAAACTTTAATTGGGATAAAATACTACATGATTTTACAAAAGGTAAACTGGACCTTGAAAACTGGAGTAATAGAAATGGGATCAATTTAATAGTGCAAAGTGCAAGATGCACTTAGGGGCTAACAAGAATTTTTACTGTAACCTGGGGATTTACCCAAGAACATAAGAATGGCCAT
The DNA here is from genome assembly GCF_009764565.3 of Dermochelys coriacea. Classification (NCBI taxonomy): domain Eukaryota; kingdom Metazoa; phylum Chordata; order Testudines; family Dermochelyidae; genus Dermochelys; species Dermochelys coriacea. The sequence continues at coordinate 125,285,968 of NC_050068.2, read as the reverse complement.
ACTGGGTCAGACCAAAGATCCATCCAGCCCAGTATCCTGTCTACCGACAGTGGCCAATGCCAGGTGCCCCAGAGGGAGTGAACCCAACAGGTAATGATCAAGTGATCTCTCTCCTACCATCCATCTACACCTTCTGACAAACAGAGGCTAGGGACACCATTCCTTATCCATCTTGGCTAATAGCCATTAATGAATTTAACCTCCATGAATTTACCCAGGTCTCTTTTAAACCCCGTTAAGTCCTAGCCTTCACAACCTCCTCAGGCAAGGAGTTCCACAGGTTGACTGTGCACTGAGTGAAGAAGAACTTCCTTTTATTTGTTTTAAACCTGCTGTCCATTGATTTCATTTGGTGGCCCCTAGTTCTTATATTATGGGAACAAGTAAATAACTTTTCCTTATTCACTTTCTCCACACCACTCATAATCTTATATACCTCTATCATATCCCCCCTTAGTCTCCTCTTTTCCAAACTGAAAAGTCCTAGCCTCTTTAATCTTTTCTCATATCGGACTCATTCCAAACCCCTAACCATTTTAGTTGCCCTTCTCTCAACCTTTTCTAATGCCAGTATATCTTTTTTGAGATGAGGGGACCACATCTGTACGCAGTATTCAAGATGTGGGCATACCATGGATTTATACAAGGGAAATAAGATATTCTCCGTCTTATTCTCTATCCCTTTTTTAATGATGCCTAACATCCCGTTTGCTTTTTTGACTGCAGATGCACACTGTGTGGACGTTTTCAGAGAACTATCCATGATGACTCCAAGATCTTTCTCCTGATTAGTTGTAGCTAAATTAGTTCCCATCATATTGTATGTATAATTGGGATCATTTTTTCCCAATGTGAATTACTTTACCTTGATCCACATTAAATTTCATTTGCCATTTTGTTGTCCAATCACTTAGTTTTGTGAGATCTTTTTGAAGTTCTTCACAGTCTGCTTTGATCTTAACTATCTTGAGCAGTTTAGTATTTGCAAACTTTGTCACCTCACTGTTTGCCACCCCACCCTTTCTCCAGATCCATTTATGAATGGATGAACTACCCGTTGGAAGTGACAGAGGAGGAAAAAAGGCCTGGGTGTTTTGACTGATCACAGCATGACTATGAGCTGCCAATATGATGCAGCAAAAAAGGCTAATGCAAGAGGATGCATCAGGCAAGTTATTTCCAGTGGAGCTAGAGAAAAGTTAGTATCATTATACAAAGTATTAGTGAGACCTCATCTGGAATACTGTGTGCAACTCTGGTCTCTCATGTACAAGGGCTTGTCTCCACTTACAGAGGGCTCGACGTGCAGCAATCGAACCACTGGGGGGTCAATTTAGCAGGCCTATTGAAGACCAACTAAATTGACCGCCAATTGCTCTCCCATCAACTCTGGTACTCCACCAGAATGAGAAGCATACGATAAGTCGACGGGAGAGTTTTTCCCGTCGACCCAGTGCGGTGTCGATACTGCTATAAGTCAACCTAAGGTACGCTGCATAACTTAGGTCGACTTAGCCCCGTAGTGTAGACCTGCACTGAGAAAGATACTGTACCAGGTGCAAAGAAAGGCTACTAGGATGATCAGAGGAATGGAAACCTACTTTATGAGAGGAGACTCAAAGAGCTTGGCTTGTTTAGCCTAACCAAAGGAAGACTGAGGGGACATATGATTGCTTTCTATAAATATATCAGAGGGATAAATACCAGAGAGGTAGGAAAATAATTTAAGTTAAGCGCCAACATTGACACAAGAACAAATGGATATAAACTGGCCACTGACAAGTTTAGGTTTGAAATTAGACAAAGGTATTTAACTATCAGAGGAATGAAGTTCTGGACCAGCCTTCCAAGGGGAGCAGTGAGGGCAAAATACCTAACTGGCCTCAAGAGAGAGCTTGATAAGTTTATGGAGAAGGTATGGTGAGATTGCCTACAATGACATGTACACCATCTGCAACTGCTAGTAGCAAATATCCTGAAAGGATGGAAATGGGACATTAGATGGGGAGGGCTCTCAGTTACTATAGAGAATTCTTTCCCAGGTGTCTGGCTGATTGGTCTTGACCACATGCTCAGGGTCCAACTGATCACCATATTTGGGGTTGTAAAGGTATTTTTCCTCAAATGAGATTGGTAGAGAACCCAGGGCGGGTTCTGCCTTCCTCTGTCATGCAGGGCATGGGTCATTTGCAGGTTTAAACTAGTGTAAATGGTGGAGTCTCTGTAACCTGAACTCTTTAAATAATGATTTGAGAACTTCAGTACTTCAGACATAGGTTATGGGTCTATTAGAGGATGGGTGAGCGAGGTTCTGTGGCCTGCAATGTGCAAGGTCAGACTAGATGATCATGATGGTCCCTTCCAGCCTTAAAGTCAATGACAACATAAATGGATGCTAATAAAGCCCATCTACCACACTTATGTCTCCTGTATATGCCTCCTGTTACAGGAAAACTATTTTAGGGAGTTTAAATATGACACACCACTGCCTGTAATGCTAGACATCTTAGTCACCGTCAATCCAATATTACAGGGTTCAGAGGGACCATTAAAAACATCTTAAAAACTCATTTAAAAACCTTGTTTAGTTTACTTTTCTACACACAAAGAAGTCATGACCAATAACTCCAGGTCTTCCAGGGCTAGTGACAGTTAAATGTGTATTCCTCTGGGAAGCTGGAAAGTTCCCATTTCTAACCCTATAGGCCATGAGTAAAGAGACTTTAATGTTGTGATATTTTTCTATAGTAAAGCTATTTCTGGTGCAAGAATTAATCTTCAATGTCCTGGAGCCTCAGGACAAAGTATTTTTTTCACATTTTGGTGGAGCAGTGGAGAGAGGAGAAAATCCACCTCTAAAAAGTTGATTTAAAGATAAAATTATGGCTGTTTTTAATATTCTAGCACCATGAGTAATTTCAATAAGACCCAGGGGAGATGGGTTAATATTTACAAACACAGTTTGTTTGGTTGTTTAAGAAATTAAATGTGGCATTTAGAACACAGACCTAAATCAAAGAGAACAGGAGTATTTGTGGCACCTTCGAGACTAACAATTTTATTTGAGCATAAACTTTCGTGGGCTACAGCCCACTTTATCAGATGCCTAGAATGGAACATACAGTTCCTAGTTCACATATATAGCTCCCATCATTGTGTTACTCCTAGCACAAGAGCTATGCCAATGTTAAGATTTTTTTTAATTTGGTGCAGGATTTTGTGTATTACATTCTACCTCCCTAACACACCTTACTTTTGAAATTCCACTATGGATGTTGCAAGAGACTGTTTTTATGCTGTCACTTCATCAACAATCTGACTTGATATCAGAATAAAATGCAGCTGTAGAATTTAACATACATGGAAAGGACATTCAACAGTACTTTTCCCCCTTAAGGTCTATTATAAAAACTCCTCAGTTCCTCACCTTTACATTGCAAGCCACTGCTTTGCCATCATCACCTTTGTACATCAGTTTCATCCCTCGCAGGGCATTCATGGCCTTGATGAAACCTACATACTCACGATATTGAACGTAAGCTTCAAAATTCAAATGGCCTCCAAAACTGAAGGTGTGAAAGTTTCTACCAGTCATTTCTTCTCTATATGGGTCCAGCATGGGTATGTCCACATTACGTATTTCCCCAAATTTCTTAAATACTTTTATAAGAACTTCCTCACTTGGTTTTTCTGAGCCAGAGTCCTTCAGTGCAAACCATTTGCAAGGTAACCCCTCTAAGTGAATGGTGTCTGGTCTCTCCCCTGGCAAAGTTTCGTTCATATCTTTCGCATCACGGAAAAAGGAGTCCCAGTCATGTCTAGTAGGAAAGTCAACTTTATATTCTGCAGCACGAACTTTTAAAATGTCAGAGAAACCACTAAGTTTTATTGTTTTGCCATCAAGACATGCTAGAAAGGATTTAACCAAACTCTTGTTTTCAACTTCTCCTTCAAAACGGATGAAATCCATGGTGCTTTTGGAAATCCGTAGCGTGGAAAACTGATGAGTTTGCACCATTCCCTTTAGTCTTTCCATCACTTCCCAATTGGAAATGGATTTTCCTGGTTGCTTCAGCTGAGGAAGTGCTACGCTGATAGACATTTTTGTAATGGGTTTAAGGTATAAGCCATAGGAAGCACAGAGCTCTACTGCTTCTGATGCATCATGAACTATTGTAGCAGCCGCCATAGCACAAAAAAAGAAGTATAAAACCAATAAGAAAAATGTATACTCAGTTAACTTGTAGGAGACACTAACTGAGGAACGTGGTCCTTATCTGTAAATAACTGACTGGTTCTGAGACTTAAACGTTACCAAGTAAAACCACTGATTCTTGGCATGAGAGTTAATTAGGAAATTTAAAATTAACAGCATTGCCATTATAAACTGTTTTCTAACCATCACAATATATGAATTCCGTTCCAAGACTTAAATACTACAGTCATAAGCAGTACAATTATGTCCACAGGGAAACTGAAAAACTGACGATATGAATAAGTGTGGTTTGATACTCAATGGCTCAGCAAAAAGCTAGGCTTTGGGAGGAAGTACTGTGGAAGTTATGTTGTCATCCAGTGTTAACATGAGCAGAATTACTGGAGTGTCAACTCGCAACAGTTATACTGCAGCAGTCCAGCCTTGAAGAAGAATTCCATATCCTCAACTAGATGACTTTATTCTGGAAGGAAAAAAAAAACAACAGACGTCCATTTAAAGGGAAGAATTAGTCTTATAACTCTTGCTCAGACCTGAACAAACTACACAAGGTGCAACTTCAACACAGTGAGATCCCCTCTCCATGATGGTAATGATCAACACAAATCCCCATTTGCTTACTAGGGCCACAAATGGGGGAAGGGAGAAGGGTTGGTGTAATTAATAGGCAACAGAACATTCTTTCTAAAATTACATTTATGAGTTTTACCTACAGCATAAAATAATTTTAAAGATAGAGCTCATATATATAACCATCCACAGATCTGCCAGAGATTTACAAATACAACCATTATAATTCATAACATAATCAGACTGGGGAAAAGCTGAATTTTATCAGTAAATGTCAAACATCTATTTCACCTTGCGTACGCATACCTATGAAAAAAATATTTCCATCAATAATAAAGAGAAACTTACAGACAGGCAAAATAAGAAAAAAGCTAAGTGAGAACTCAGGTGTTGGGTCCCCAGTGGCACTAGCACACATGTGACACAGACCAGGGTAAGTAAAATGAAGGGAATTTGGAGCAGTAATATTACATCAGGACCCTGTAAGGTTGCCAGGTGTCTGGTTTTTGATGGGATGATCCGGACGAAAAGGGACCCTGGCGGCTCCGGTCAGCAGCACTGACTGGGCTATTAAAAGTCTGGGCGGCAGCACAGCGCGGCGCAGCCGAGGCAGGCTCCTTATTAGAGTTTCAGAGTAGCAGCTATGTTAGTCTGTATTCGCAAAAAGAAAAGGAGTACTTGTGGCACCTTAGAGACTAACAAATTTATTAGAGCATAAGCGTTCGTGAGCTCATCGGATGAAGTGAGCTGTAGCTCACGAACGCTTATGCTCTAATAAATTTGTTAGTCTCTAAGGTGCCACAAGTCCTCCTTTTCTTTTCAGAGTTTGTTTCACAGCTAATTACTTTGCATATTTTGACACGTGCGGTAGAAAATGTGTCTTTTTAAGCCCGGTACAGAAGCTTTTAACTTTTTGAATCGACAGCTCCGGTGAGCAGAGATGAAGTGAGCTGTAGCTCACGAAAGCTTATGCTCTAATAAATGTGTTAGTCTCTAAGGTGCCACAAGTCCTCCTTTTCTTTTTGCCAATACAGACTAACACGGCTGCTACTCTGAAACCGGTGAGCAGAGGCTTAGCCTCGGATTCTCCCCCGGCCCCGCAAGAATTCTGCACGACGGGGGAAGTTTCAACCGACAGAAACAACACGTCAAGAGCCTTAAAATAACCTCGCGCTGCCCAGGGAGCTGACACGCGCCCCCGCGAGCTGCGCAGGCCGGCCCCGGGCGCAGCCTCGGTCAGCGGCAGCGGCCCCTTTCCCCGCCCCCCCAGCAGCCTGGGGGGCCCCTGGCCGCCGAGCGCCGGGCACCAGCGGGGGCGCTCGCCTGACTCTGCCGCCCTCCCTCCGCCAGCCCCAACCGCGCGGGGGATCCACAGACCGGGCGGGGGGGGGAAGGGGGGGTTGCGAATATTTACGGGGTCAAAGGTCACATGTACCCCCGGGCAGGTTTCTGCGCTCCCCGGCCCCCCAAGCGGGAGGGTCACGAGCCGCGGCCCCCGCCCCCGGGACCGACTCACCCGCCACGTCGGTCTCCGGCCTCCAAACCGCGGCCGCCGCCGGCGGCGTCGGACCCCAAAGAAAACAGAACAGCCGCCTCGCGCCCCGGCGTCCCACAAATCCTTGCGGCCGAACTTCCGCTTCCTGGTTGGCTCAACCAGAGGGATGGGTGGGGCGGGGGGCGAGCGATTCCAGAGCGTCCTGGAAGTGGCCGGGCTGGGCCGCTCCTCCGCGTCTATGGTTCCAGGAAGGGGAAAAAAAAAAAAAAAAAAAAAAAAAAAAAAGAACCGCGCGAGCCCGGCGCGGAATGCGGCCGCGCGCCCCCTGGCGGGCGGAGAGGGGATGGCAGCGCCGCCTGCGGCCCGGCGGGAGTCGCCCCCTAGGGGGCGTTGGGTGCCAGTGGGACTAGCGCAGGGGTGTGACCCAGGCCTGGCTCAATCCAATGGAGGGGATTTGGGGCAGTAATATTCCGTCGGGGCCCGTAGGGTTGGCAGGTGTCTGCTTTTCGACCAGAGCGCGCAGCGGGAGCCCGAGGCTAAGGCAGGCTCCCTGGGGCTCCAGGAAGCAGCGGCATGTCCCTCCTCAGTGGTAGCCAGCGGGCTCCGCATGCTGCCCCCGCCCCAACCGCCGGCTCCGCAGCTCCCATTGGCCAAACCGTGGCCAATGGGAGCTGTGGGGGCGGCGTGGGCAGCATACAGAGCTGCCGGGCTGCCCCTGAGCCTAGGAATCAGACGTGCTGGCCACTTCTGGGGCTGCCCGAGATAAGCACCACCTGGCCAGAGCCTGCATCCCATATCCCCTCCTCCACCCCAACCCCATGCCCCAGCACTGAGCCCCCTCCTGAACCCTAACTCCCTCGCTGAGCCTGCACCCACTCCAGTACCCCAACCCTCTGCCCCAGCACTGAGCCCCCTGCTGCACTCCGAACCCTTGACCCCAGCCCTGAGCCCCCTCCCGTACTCTGAACTCCTCATTTGTGGCCCCAGCCCAAAGCCTGCACCCCAGCCCAAGTCCTCACCCCCTCCCGTGCTCCAATCCCCTGCCCCAGCCTGGTGAAAGTAAGTGAAGGTGGGGGAGAGCAAGCAACAGAGGGAAGGGGAATGGTGTGATTGGGGGTTGGCACTCAGAGAAGGAGCAGGTTAGGGGCGGGGCAAGGGTGTTCAGTTTTGTGCAATTAGAAAGTTGGCAACCGTAGGGCTCTTTGAGCTGTGAGACTCAATTGCTCAGACTGTTTATGCTGAGTGCCACCACTGATAACGTGACTCCAGGTGCTGGAGCTTTGACAGACCCCTCTACATATCACAGGAATTATTGCAAGAATTGCCAGTGCTGTCTCCTGTACTGCTCCCATTCTCAATCTCCAGCAGAGGAGAAGCACCATGATCCTCACCCCTCATAGCATGGGGTGCTGCTAGGGTTGCCAACCTTTCTGGACTGGTAAAGAATCTCCCAGAATGGACCTCGGTCCTCCGATGGCTATTGAAGCCAATCCGGGAGATTTTAGGCCCCTAAAAATTCAGTCAGCAACGTAGCAGGACTAAGGCCGGCTCCCTACCTGCCCTGGGTCCACGCAGCTCCCGGAAGCGGCTGGCATGTCCCTCTAGCTCCGAGGTGCAGGGGCAGCCAGGGGGTCTCGCACGCTGCCCCAACCCCGAGTGCTGACTCCACAGCTCCCATTGGCCAAGAACCATGGCCAATGAGAGCTGCAGCCGCAGTGCCTGCGGGCAGGGCAGCACACCAAGCCACCTGGGCTCCCCTGAGCCTAGAAGCCGGACATGCCGATCGCTTACTGGGAGCCGCCCGAGGTAACCGCCGCCTAGCCAGAGCCTGCACCCTGAAACCCCTCCTGCACCCCAGCCCTGAGCCTGCTAATGCACCCAGACTCCTTCCCAGAGCCTGCACCCACTCCTGCACCCCAGCCCTGTGCACCAGGCTCAGCCTGGAGCCCCCTGCCACACTCTGAACCCCTCCATCCCACCACCCAGCCCAGAGTCCACACTCTCTCCAGCACCCCAACCCCCTGCCCCAGCCCTGAGCCCCCACCAGCCCCCTCCTCCCAGAGCCTGCACCCCACAGCTCCTCCAGCACCCCGAGCCCCTGCCCCAGCGCAGCCAAGAGCCCCCTCCCACACAAGAGATATAGTCAACTTGGGCCCCAATCCTGCAACGTGGAGTGGGTGAGTGGATCCTTGTGCTTATGTGGCACACCAGTGATTTCAGAATTTAATAATACAATAGTAGGTATGATGTTTTCAGACCGGTATGTAATTTTTAAAGCCATGATCCTACAATGCAATTTGCATGGGGAACAGGGTTCCACTTGGGTGCAGGGATCCACCTGGTAGAGATAATTTCAGGTTTGGAGCCTTAATAATGCACCTGGCAGCCAGGTGAGAATATTACACACACCAGAAAGGGGAGGGCAGAAGAACAAGCAATGATAAACATAAGTTACAGCTGTATAACAATGTGTCTTGTCCATTTAGTGACTTCAGTTACATGGCTGTTCTTGTCTTGCTCCTCTAAGCTGAATAGTAAGCCCTGTGTTTTTTGCAAATGCTAAATAACATGTAAAAAAAAACAAAAAAGAACATAAAAAATGACATAAAATGAAAAACTCACCCTGTGGTGGTGGTAGTCCCTGTGGCTCCTGTCCCAAGGAGCTGGACCCAGGTGCCTGGTCTGAGCATTTCGACCTGGCACCCGAGGTCGCAGGTCACTCACTCAAATTTGGCTCACCTGCCCCTGTGTCATGATGATGGAGGGATGACAGGGCCAAACCTGAGCAGCACTGCAACCCTGAGCACCACATTGCCACACCTAGAGCAGGGAGATGACCCCAGTGCTATGGGACAGGAGTCACTGCTGCAGGGTAAGTGCAGGGTGGGCCCTACCACCCACCCTTTGGGCAAGATCCAACATCCTCCCAGGGGCTCTCACTTCCTTGGGGGAGCAGGGAATCTAGTGGGGGAGTTGGGGTTCAGTGCAGAAGGGAAGGGGTTTCTGGGGCTAATGGGGGCTTGAAGGGTGAGAGTCCGTGGAAGAGGGGGAATAAATAAGAGGGATGGGGTTCCTGAGGATATAGAGGGAGAGGTTGAGGTGGGGATGGGGGACTGGATAAAGAAACAGTAGGGGTTGGGAATATCCATGATGCCCTATGGTGTTTGTGTCCATAGGCCCAACTTCTGCTGGTGCTGGTGGGTGCTTGACCCCCCCTCTGCCCCTGGCCCCACCCCAACTCCACCCCAGCCCTGCCCCCATTCCAACCCCTTCCCCAAATCTCCAGCCCCGCCTCTTTCCCACCTCCTCCCCTGAGCGCACTGTATTCCCACTCCTCCCCCCCCCCAGAGCTTGTTATGCTGCGAAACAGCTGTTTTGCAGTGCTAAGTGCTGGGAGAAGAAGTGGGGATGTGGCACGCTGAGGAGAGGAGGTGGAGGTGAGGTGGGGCGGGGGCGGAGGGGAACCCACCAATTTTTCCCCGTGAGTGCTCCATCCCCAGAGCACCCGTGGAGTCAGCGCCTATGTTTGTGTCACTGAATGGGGATGGAGAAGTGGGGGTTATTTGAGGGCTGCAGTAATCAGTACATGTCAATGGGGAGGGATAGCTCAGTGGTTTGAGCATTGGCCTGCTAAACCTAGGGTGATAAGCTCAATGCTTGAGGGGGCCATTTAAGGATCTGGGGCAAAAATTGGGGATTGGTCTTGCTTTGATTAGCAGGGGGTTGGACTAGATGACCTGCTGAGAGTCCCTTCCAACCCTGATATTCTATGATCTAAGGAGCTGATTGTAAGCAACAGAGGACAAATCATGAAAAAAGAAAAATGAAGTGTATAGCTATATGCTTCTTTTTAATTCATAAAACCTTTCAATTCCATGGAATAATGCTTAATAAAATGAGGTAGTATAGATAAACTAGGATGTATATAATCTTTTTATTTATCAACAGTCTTTTGAGGTATTTTATTAATGTCAATGTAATAAAAAACAACATTTTGAATGGATAAAACAAAACAACAAGCAACTCCCCCAAAATAAAATGAAAAATTATTTAAAAAAATATAATTTCATGGGGCTCTACATGTATGTTTAGTGCAAATGACCTCAGTTTTCACTGTAATGTATTGCAGTTCAAAGCAGACAGAAAAATCATATAATACTATGAAAGACCAGTAAGGGACTAATAAAAGCTTGAGGTAGCTAGTCCGTTGTTCGCACAAGAATTTAACTTGTTCTTTGGCTCTAAACTTGCATTGAAACTGATATCACTGAAGAACTTCCTATAGTATTTGGACACTTATTTCTACAGAAAGCTATCTGAACCAGTTGACAAAAAATATTTGTAGTATGCAGTGTTGTTGTAGCCATGTCGGTCCCAGGATATTAGAGAGACAAGGTAGGTGAGGTAATATCTTTCACTGGACCATCTTCTGTTGGTGAGAGAGACAAGTTTTTGAGCTACCTACAGTTGAGGAAAAGCTCTTTGTAAGCTCCAAAGCTTGTCTCTCTCACCAACAGAAGTTGGTCCAATAAAAGCTAGTGTTTCACCCATCTTGTCTCACAAAAAATCTGTATTAATTTATTTTAAAAACCATTATGCTGACTAGCTATCTGATTTTGTAGCATTAGGATATGGTGATGAGAATTGGATATCATAATAGTGAGTGGTCAGTTAAATCACAAAATGATGTGTGAACAGAAGGGCTGGAACCCCAATCTGTTGAGCCGTTTAGGACCTGAATATGTAGTTTGGTGAAGATCTGTCCTTACAGCTCTATAACCATGCAGCATACAGATGTTTTCTGTCACAGTTTGGGATGTCCATATTCTCCAACTTTGTGTTTGTGAGTGTGTGTGTGAGAGAGAGAGAGAGAGAGAGAGAGAGAGAGAGAGAGAGATGGATAACATACATATAGAACAAAATTGTCCCATCCACAATTCACATACACAAACACAAAAATGTTCCAAAAGAAATGTTACTATGCCAAGCAGGTGTACACGGTCATGGTTAGGGCTGTATTTTAGACAGACACTTAAAATGGGACAAAGTTCTGAAAAATCATATGGAGAGAACCGTCTTGGTTTTACATTTAGGATTAGATGACCCAGTGGTTTTTTTCTATCCAGTTTTTTTGATTCTGTATTGCAGTTTTAGCTTTTGATGACGCATAAGCAATCTCTGTCCAGCATTATATATAATTTAACATATAATGTTGTAGTACATTACACTTTATCATATTTGTATCTGGACAGAAATTTAAAAGAAAAAATATAATAGTGTGACAATCAGCGTCCATTCACCCCAAGGGGAGACTAGTTGGCCTAAATTCCAAAGAGTAAACAATTGAATCAGCTGGTTGTATACAATATTATTGTGTATAAAAATATGACAAGTAAGGTTTTTATGAAACCTTGTAATGTTCTGAATTTCATGGTCATTATGAGATATGTATACAGACTATGGTTATGAATTATGCATTTATGTATATAGAATACTATGCTCATGACCTGTACTAAAATTTCAAATATACCTCACAGCAGGGAGGGGCTCCTCCCAAGCCAGATGGTTACACAAAACTAAAAGCAACTAATGGCCCATGGTACAATCCAGGGGAAAAAAAAAAATGATGGCCCATTATAGTTAACAGGAAGACACCGAGTCATCCCAACTACCAAGTTGAGAGGGAATTTCCCCCACCATGAATCTGAGAGAAACAAAAAGAGAACTGCAAACCCTTAAAAGAGAAGTGGTTTGAAGTGAAGGGTATTGTGACTCTCTGTATCTTAGGGGAACACCCTGCATCCCCATGTTCATCCTTATAATACGATTGCGTGGTATCCAATGCAAAGTTTGTCATGTCAGGTGTCTTCGGAAGGCTCATGATGCACTGAGCATTGTTGTTATAGAAATGTTATGTTATAGGTGTCCTCATTGCTTAAAACAAGCCCAGGCAAAACTCTCCAGGAACAAAGGGGCAGTTCACACCTCATCAGGACATGTATGGGACAACCCAGCCCAGCCTAACAGGAACAAAGGACACTGGCCTAGGCAGCAACAAAGGATTTGTTGGACTCTCGAGTGAGTCACCCCCCCCTTCCTTTGGTCAGTTTGGGACTACAATAAGGTAATGTTCACCGGACCCTGAACGGTGGGGGGGGGAGGCGAAGCCAAGAGGGAAGAAAGAACATGATAAAAGGAGAGATGTTTACCATGCTCTCTCTCTTCTACCTCCATCTACAGACATCACCACCATGTGACTGAAGCGCTGATCAAAGGGGAGAGCCTGGCTGAAGGGCAACCAGCCAGCCTGTGGTGAGAAGCATCTAAGTTTGTAAGAGTACTGAAAGTATTAAGCTTAGAATGTGTTTTGCTCTTATTTCATTTGACCAAATCTGACTTGTTGTGCTGTGACTTGTAATAACTTAAAATCTATCTTTTGTAGTTAATAAATTTGTTTGTTTAGTCTACCTGAAACAGTGCATTTGAAGCGCATCAGAGACTCCACTTGGGATAACAAGCCTAGTACATATCAATTTCTTTGTTAAATTGACAAACTCATATAAGCTTGCAGTGACCAGCAGGCATAAGTGGACACTGCAAGATGGAGGTTCCTAGGATTGTGTCTGGGACCAGAGATATTGGTTAGTGTCATTCGGTTGCACAATCCAAGCAGCGGCTGACCAAAAGTGCTCACTCACGTAGCTGGGAGCAGCTTACATGCCAGAGGCTATGCGGGAACAAACCAGGAGTGGTGGTTCTCGCAGCAGAGCAGGGTAACGTTGGCTCCTAGAGTCAAGGAGTGGAGTGACTTAGCAGATCGCCGGTCCAGATAACACCAGGGGAATGTCACAGGTATCCAGAACTGAGGGACGATCTCAAAGGAGGTGGAGGGGGCTGCCTGTGAACCCTGGGTTCCCTCAATGGCTGTGCGGTACATTAGGAAACCGTTCAAAGGCAGTAGGTAACTTGTATTAAAAAGGGAATCTATCTAATGCAGATGTGTGAAGACTGAAGTTGCATCTTTATGTGTACTTTCTGTGTAACTTGTATGTGTTTGCTTTTCCTTATTATTTCATCTTTGATTTACACTTTTTGTTTATTTTTATCCCAAGCAGGATTCTGGTGTCCAAACTGTGTGGAGTCTGCATGCCAAAGTGAACTGATAACCGGGGGGCAGGTTTCCTCCCTTCAGGGGTGATGAACCAGAAGGGAAAAGTCTGAGTGTCCGGCAGTTAAGCACTTGAGGTGGATGGATTTGAGGAGACTCAGTCCTATTAGGGCTGATGGGATCACCCTGCCAGCGGTAACTAAGTTGGTAGAAGCCAGGGCGAGAGCTTTAGATTAGTTGGCTGGTTACGGAGGTCAAGGCTCTGCGCCATAGCAGCATAGCATTGAGCCACCCAAGGATACAGTGCAGGCAGTGACAGAACCCCTTACTCGTGTTGGTGAGCTCTAAAACACAACAGATAGCACTGTCTTTTGTGTCTCCTAGTGCAGAGGTTCTCAAACTGGTCCGTTGACCACCAGTGATCCACGAGTTCCATGCAGGTGCTCCGCGGATAGTTCCCTCTAAGGTGCACATCTGGGTGGCCAGCACACAAGAGAATGAAGGGCCACCCTCCTAATTAGTGGAGCCGCACAGGTGTGGCTTCATTAAATAGGTTCCTAGACCCTGGAAAAGATACACATGTAAGGTGAGGTGGTGGCCTTGGGGGGGAACAAGAGATAGGTGGGAGGGGGAAATTGGGGATGTGCAGGGCTGCAGCGGCCAGAGAAAGAGGCAACTTTCCCCAGCTCCAGGGCTGCAGCTGCTGTGGAGAGGCCCCACTCCTTCCCAGCCTCAGCTCTGTGGCTGATATGGCGGGGGAGAGAGGCACATCCATCGCATTAGAAAGTTAAGACTACTGATATTAAAATATGAGTTGTGTGCATTTATTTGTAGAACAAAATTTTTTTTTTATATTGCTTTTATCCAAAGTGCTTTACAATAGTTAGCTAACGGTACAAGCTTGTTTTATTCTTTAATTAAAACTAATCCATTTGAGCTGTAGCTCACGAAAGCTTATGGTCAAATAAATTTGTTAGTCTCTAAGGTGCCACAAGTACTCTTTTTTTTTTTTTGCGAATACAGACTAACAAGGCTGCTACTCTGAAACCAGTTGGATTAGGAATTGGGAATTGTTTGGGTAATTCCATTTAAAGTAGCAGACTGCTGTATGTTGAACCCTGTAGTGGGGCAATGGGCCAGTTATATCTGGATTGTTCAGGAGAGGGCTGGACAATGCAGAATACATGTTTTTTGGGGAAAATCCAGAACTGGGAGTGTGTTGGGGTCACCCTGCAAGTAATAACCAAGATTTCTGGAAGCCAGAGTGTGGCTGGTATTTGATGACAGGCTGCTGGGGTCAGAGCTGTTGGACCAGGGCTGTGGCTATACACACAGACACTCAGGGCATGACCTGCGTGCTGTTTGGGAGAATCCCAGGTTTGACGCTACAGCAGGAAAGCATTGGGAGGCACCTTGAGGTGCATGGCTAGTGTTGACAACCCCTCACTGGCCTGAGTTACACCCTGGAATGTCACACTCACATGATCATATTCAGTTTGAGAACGGTAAAGCTGACTTCAAGCAATTACATGACAAACAGAATTTTCTCATGTGATTTTAATCCTTTTTATATAGGACATGAGTTATAAACAGCAGGTGTGAAGGTTGTGTTAATACTTGAACATGTGGTAGCACAGATAATTCTGCATTTTGTGAGATATTTGTGACATGAGGCCCAGCCACTAGGAGTCTTGCAGAGAGAGAAGTCTTCTTCTAACTCTCAGCCCCTGATCAGAACCCTGACAGGTCACATAGTTTGGTATAGGAAGTCAGCATGTGGGTGGGGGGATGGGAAGGGGGAAATGAGACATTTTGTCCTCTTTTATACAGGAAGTGGAATTAGTTGCAGAGCATCACAATATGCATTGACATTTTCATAGAACTGGGCAACATTCTTACATTACTCAATTTTATCACTCACTTATTTCCATCCCTCTCTCATGTCCCTGCCTCAGATACATGCGCCAGACACACTGTACCAGCTGGTGCCTGTTGAGTCTACCCCAGGAGGTGGGGTTGGAGCAAAACTAATTTCAGTCAGTTTCTGTCCAGTCCTTTCTTTTGACTATTCCTTTTTCCAAAGTTCCAGAGCATGCAAGGGGCTTGATAAGGGATTTTAATTTTAGTCTGATTTACATAGGTCTGAGATTAGAATTAGACCTGTTATCTCTTTTCTCTTCCTTTCCCAAAGTCCAAGAGCAGCCAGTAGAACTAGGCAATAGAACTTGACTAGGAATGTAGGAACTGCCATGCCAGATCAGACTAGTGCTGCTCTAGTTCATTATCCTGTCTGTAACAGTGAACACTCACCTCTCACAAGTGCCTGCCTTGGCCGAGTGCATGTGCCTCCATTCTCTCTCTCTGTTTGTCCCTGCTCTGGACTAGAGCAGTGCCTCAGGGCTCCCTCCCTGGAGACAATGTCTTCAGCCTGTTGGGTCCTTTCTGGTCTCAGCTCTCCAGCTGGGCCACCACAGTTCAATTCCCACTCTGAGGTGCCTCAATGACCATGCCACTTCTTCCAGTGGCTAAATGTGGGGAGAAGGAGACCCAGGCCCACCCCTTCTCCAGGTCCCAGCCCAGGGATCCTGTAGAAAGCAGCCAGCTGCTGTGTCCTTTTTCTATGTCACACTGCTTCTCTAATTCCCTGGTCCGCTTCCCCACAGCCCCACACTGTCTTCACCCTTACCTCAGGGTCTTGTCCTAATGGAGTCCCAGCAACCCACTCAGGGCTCCTTCTGGTCCTCCCCGGCTTCTAGCAGCGCTGCCCTGTCTGAGATTCTGCAGCTCCATCAGCCAGCCACACAACAGCCCTGCTACCCAAGCTCCAGCAAAGAACTGCAACTTACTTTAGCCCTGCTGCAGCTCTTCTTATAAAGACCTCCTGAGCCCTGATTGGCTGTGTCCCACACAGCCACTCTAGGCAGTTTGGAGGTCCCCCTCCGCTGCCCTTCTAGGGCAGGATGTGGCAGGGCCACAAGGCCTCCAGCAAGGGGCCTCAGAGGGTTTTATATACCCCATCATAATAACAGTGGTGGTATTCTTCAGAGAAAGGTGCAATAAGCCCTGTACTGGCCAATCATGGAAACATTTGCCAGCATTGGAGATATTTCTTCTGAACCCCCATTAGCTATTGATTAGCTTCTGCCCTAAAGTATGAGGGTTTGTTTTATCTTTTGCAACTGTATATCTCTCTCTATATAAAGAAAAGGAGTACTTGTGGCACCTTAGAGACTAACAAATTTATTAGAGCATAAGCTTTCGTGAGCTACAGCTCACTTCATCGGATGCATCAAAATGGGCAGAGACTAATTTGCATGTATAAGTTCTTTTTTCTGAATCCTACTAAGCTCTTAATCTTAAAGATGTCTTTCGGCAAGAAATTAAATATGTACTATATTAAAAAACACTCATGCTTGTTTTTTTATTTATCTACATCTACCATTAATTATTGTTTCACCCAATTTACCAAAAAATAAGGCTACTATCTTATTAAAGATAGAATCATAGAAATGTAGGACTGGAAGGAATCTTGATAGGTCATCTAGTCCAGTCCACTCTTCTGAGGCAGGACTAAGTATTCTCTAGACCAGTGGCTTTCAAACCTTTTTCATTTGAGGGCCTCTAAAGAATTTTGAATGAAGGAGCGGACCCCTTTGTAAATCTTAGACATAGTCTGCAGAACCGCAGGGATCCACGGACCCGAGGTTGAAAACCATTGCAGTCTAGAGCATCCCTGACAGGTGTTTCTCTAACCTGTTCTTAAAAACCTTAATATGGAGATTCCATAACCTCCCGAGGTAATTTGTTCTAGAGCTTAGCTACCCTTACAGTTAGGACATTTTTTCTAATGTCTAACCTAAAGCTCCCATAATTAAGTCCATTATTTCTTGTCCTGTTGTCAGTGGATAAGGAGAACAATTTATCACCTTCCTCTTTATAACAAACTTTTACATAACTGAAGACTATTATCATGCCCCACTCAGTCTCCTCTTTTCCAGACTAAACAAACCCAGTTTTTTCAATCTTTCCTTGTAGGTCATGGTTACTAGACCTTTAATCACTTTTTGTTGCTCTCCTCTGGATTTTCTCCAGTTTCCTAAAATGTGGTACCCAGAACTGGACACAGTACTCCAGTTGATGTCTTACTAGTGCTGAGTAGAGTGGAAGAATTATTTCTTATGTTTTGCTTACAACACTCATGCTAATACATCCCAGAAATGATGTTTGCCTTGTTTGCAATAGTATTACATTGCTGACTTATAGTTAGTTTGTGTTCATTATAACCCCCGGATCCTTTTCTGCAGTACTCCTTCCTAGGCAGTCGTTTCCCATTTTGTATTGTGAAATTGATTATTCCAGTCTAAGTGAAGAACTTTGCATTTGTCCTTATTGAATTTCTTCCTGTTTATTTCAGACCATGTCTTCATTTGGTCAAGATCATTTTGAATTCTAATCCTGTCCTCCAAAGTGTTTGCAACCTCTCCCAGCTTGGTATTGTCTGCATACTTTGTAAATTTGCTCTCTATACCAGTCATTATCCAGTCATTTATGAAGGTATTGACTAGAACCAGATCCGGATACAACATTTGCTGCCCCCAAGTTCTCCTGTATAGTAGCTGATTTCAGTGAGACTTTTTTTCCTATTTCCAGTTCACCCACTTCATTCTTTAATTCTTTCACTCACACAAAACAAAGAAACTGCTTGACAAAATATTTCACCATGCCAGTCTATTTTATGTGGAAGGTGCTCAGATACTAAAGAGGTATGCAACAGTACAAAATCCCTAAATACATAGATTTCACCATAATTGAAATTTGAGTTGCAAATTGGTTTTTACCTAGCTCCACAGATGGTTTCTACTAACAAACTGAAACCAGAGTTCTAAAGTAGGCATCTGTAGATAGGAATGTGCCATGTGGACTACAGTTTATTTCCTATGGACTATTTTGCTTTTTGGCAACGAGAAGTTTTATTTGTTTTAATCAGGCCTTTTATTAACATTCTGCTAGATATATTTATCTAATTGCACATTCTGTGTCCATGAATATAGCGGGTACAATGGGAAATTATGGATATGCAGGAAGAGCAACTGGCAGGAGTGAGGGCGTGGCCAGTATAAGTGCAAATTTCAATTTATTGGCTGCATTCCGTAAGGCAGATCCCTGCGGGTGTAAATTGTTGTAACTCTTTGGAGTTAATGGAACTATGATGGTTTAGACCAGCTGAGGATCTCCCCCTGTCCATTCTTAAATCTGTGGGTTCAGTTTGTTAGCACAACCTGCTATGTGTCCTTGGGTACCCCCAAGGCACACTGGGCCATTACTAATAAGACTATCACACTCCACGCACTATGCTTTTTGCCACCTGCAATACATTGTCCATTAGTTACCCACTTCTGCTTTCTGCTTGTTGTGACGAATATATCTTTCTTACCACTTGCAGCTGAATATAGTTATGAACTGTCTGGCTGAAGTATATAGTATTCATCCCATAAAACATTATAATTAAGTACAAGCAGTCACTGTGTTAGATTCTTTAGCAAAGTATGTGTTTTCAAAAGTTCTTCTATTAGGGAGTCAAGTAGATCATAGACTAATTATCTTCATTCTTACACAAAGAGTGACTTAAAACATTTCCACATACTATTACTTCAGACTTCTGTGGCTATAGCTTCAATTATGTTGCTCTATTCATTTAGTGGAATATAGTCGATTATGGGTCACAGCAAGTGTTTTCTTTTCTACAAAATATTAGATATTCTTTCAGTTAATAAAACAATCTTATACTTATGTAGTACTTTTTATCCCAGAGGGGTTTTTTTTAGCAGTTTATAAACTAATATGCAAAAATCATTCATACATCCTGAAATGCAGTCACTTCTGGAGTAGAATATGACAACAGTTTAACAGCTGATTGTAGCACTCCACAACAATTCAGAAAAGGAAGAGGATAATATAATAATAATATATTCAGTAATACCACAACCAGCTGAAACTATGAATGTGTTATGCAGGAGATCATAGTAGAGGATCACAATGGTTCCTTCTGAACTTAAAATCTACAAGGGAGGTTTAGGTAGGCCAAATTCCCACTAGAAATTTGGCCAGGACACGAAGGTAAATATCCCTTCTCTTTCATGTAATCTATAATAAGCAGAAACAGTTCAGTGGATCTAAATGGCCAGGACATCAGTTTCATGTTGCAGCAAAAAGACACACCCTCCAGCAGCACAGTTTCCTAACACTATGCAAGAACATTGGTTCAATACAGACTTTCACGAAAGAGGACTATTAAGTGAATCAACAATGCTTCCTGTAGAATGCTATTTTCCTTCCGATGGTCCCTGTCCTTCTGCATTTCCCAGAAGTCCACATCAGCTTAGCTTGTGAAATCTGATAAAATAGACTTCAGAGTTACACTATATGACACTTTATTTACGAACATAGGTGCTTTTAAGGAAACTTTATAGCTTTACCACTGTGAAGAGCAGCAGCTAACAGGAGTTTCAGAGGGCATTGTTTCAGAGTCTGCAGACTCTGTGCTTGGAGATAGCTGGACTTGATGAGTGATACATTTGATTGGTCTGTGGATTGCTTGTTTAAATGTTTGTTCTCTGTGCATGGGCGTAGCTGGATCATGGTCCCAAGAGTAAGCAGCTGAGACAAGTCTGTTTGTTGGTGCTTTGCTAGGGGTCTCAAGACTCTGACCCTTGGAACTTTGATCTGCTCTGCCATTTGAAGCCTCTGAATGCTTAATTGCTCCCTGGTGTTGAGGTTTGAACCAGGAAAAGGGTGTCAGTATCAAAGCCCAGACTCCAGTCTGAACGGGAATGTCTACACTGCTTGTTTTTAGCCTGGTAGTATGAGCCCAGCAAGTTTGAGTCAGTTGACCCAGGCTCTGAGACTGGTTGCTATGTGGGGTTTATTGCAGTGTAGATATTCCCTCAGAAAACTTTCCACCAGTTATCTCTATGACAGTGGTTCCCAAACTTGTTCCACCGCTTGTGCAGGGAAAGCCCCTGGTGGGCCGGGCCGGTTTGTTTACTGCCACGTCCGCAGGTTTGGCTGATTGCAGCTCCCAGTGGCTGTGGTTCGCTGCTCCAGTCAATGGGAGCTGCTGGGAGCGGCGTGGGCCGAGGGACGTACTGGCCGCCGCTTCCAGCAGCTCCCATTGGCCTGGAGCAGTGAACCGCGGCCAGTGGGAGCCGCGATTGGCCAAACCTGTAGACTCAGCAGGTAAACAAACCGGCCCGGCCCACCAGGGGCTTTCCCTGCACAAGCGGCGGAACAAGTTTGGGAACCACTGCTCTATGAAAAGGAAATGCTTTTCTATCTGATCATTGCCATCTTTCAGTGGACTACCCACTTCAGCTAATATTGAGCTGGAGGAATATTAAATAAGAGAGGATACAGTAATGGAGAAAGCAACAACAGAGGGTAGGAAATGGATATCAAGAAGAAAGATAGTTCCAATAGCAATTACACTAACAGGTAGGCAATACTGGCACTAGAATGACTGTACCTAATCAGGTGAGGAATCTGAGCATAGACAAGCAGAAACAACTGAGATGTTTTTACATCAATGCAAGGAGCCTGGGTAACGAAATGGAGGAACTAGAACTCATGGTGCAGGAATGTTGTATAAAAGATGTTATAGGGATAATAGAAACATGGTTGAATTGTAGTCATGACCGGAGTACAGGGATTGAAGGAAATATGCTGTTCAGGAGAGACAGAAATAAAGATGGTGAAGTAGCATTGTATATTATGAATGAGGTAGATTGTAAAGAAATTAGATAATGGGAATAGGAATAGGAATGGATAAGACAGAGTCTGTTTGGGACATAATCACTCTGGGGAAGAAAGCTACCAGAGGCTCCCCTGGGATAGCACATGGTTTATATTATACACTCCCAGAATCCGATGTGGATATGAATAGAGACCTCTTTAATATTTTAATTAAATAAATATTACTGAGAATTTTGTGATCATGAGAGACTTTAATTTTATGGAGAACAAATGCTACTAATAATGGTAGGGCACAGATTTTCCTGGATGTGATAGCTGACAGCTTGCTTCTCCAAAGACTAAATGAACAAACAAGAGGTGATGTAATTTTAGATTTAGTGTTGGCAAGCAGTGAGGACCTCACAGAAGAACTGGTTGTAGGGGACAACTTTGGTTCGAGTGATCGTGAGCTAATTCAATTTAAACTAAATGGAAGGATTAACAAAAATAGGTCCGCAGCTAAGGTCCTTGATTTCAAAAGGGCAGACTTTAAAAAATTAAGATAATTAGTTAGGGAAGTGCACTGGACTGAAGAACTCAGGGATCTAAATGTGGAGGAGGCTTGAAAATACTTTAAATCTGAGTTGCAGAAGCTATCTGAAGCCTGCACCCCTAGCAATGGAGAAAAAATTGTAGGGAAGCGTTGCAGACCAAACTGGATGAGCAAGGAAGGAAAGCTACTTCTTGGAGGTCAGAATGTGTAGGGGGAAAGTGAGAACTGCTAAAATTCAAGCAGAGTTGGACATTGCAAAGGAAATTAAAACCCATAGTAAAATATTTTATAGCCATATAAAGAAAAAGAAAACAAGGAAAAAAGAAGTGGGACCACTAAGCACTGAGGATGGGGGAGATTAAAGATAATCTAGGCATTGCCCAACACCTACATGAATAATTTGCTTCAGTTTTTAATAAGGCTAATGAAGAGCTTAGTAGCAGTGGAAGGGTGGCTAATGGAAATGAGGATATGGAAGTAGAAATTACCACATCCGAGATGGAAATCAAACTCAACAGCTTAATGGGACCAAACTGAGGGGTCCAGGTAATCTCCATCCAAGAATATTAAAGGAACTGGCACAAGAAATTGCAAGTCCAATAGCAAGGATTTTTAATGAATCCATAAATTCAGAGGTCTACCAGCTGTAGACCAAGCTGGATGAGCAAGCATCTTAGAGAGGTGATTAAGAAGAAGCAGAAAGCATACAGGGAGTGGAAGATGGGAGAGATCAGCAATGAAAGCTACCTAATTGAGATCAGAACATGTAGGGATAAAGTGAGACAGGATAAAAGTCGAGTAGAGTTGGACCTTGCAAAGGGAATTAAAACAAATAGTAAAGGTTCTATAGCCATATAAATAAGAAGAAAACTAAGAAAGAAGAAGTGGGGCCACTAAACACTGAGGATGGAGTGGAGGTTAAGGATAATCTAGGCATGGCCCAATATCTAAACAAATACTTTGCCTCAGTCTTTAATAAGGCTAAAGAGGATATTACGGATAATGGTAGCATGACAAATGGGAATGAAGATATGGAGATAGATATTACCATATTTGAGGTAGAAGCGAAACTCAAACAGCTTAATGGGACTAAATTGGGGGGCCCAGATAATCTTCATCCAAGAATATTAAAGGAATTGGCACCTGAAATTGCAAGCCCATTAGCAAGAATTTTTAATGAATCTGTAAACTCAGGAGTTGTACCAAATGATTGGAGAATTGCTAATATAGTTTCTATTTTTAAGAAAGGAAAAAAAAGTGATCTGGATAACTACAGGCCAGTTAATTTGACATTTATAGTATGCAAGGTCCTGGAAAAAATTTTGAAGGAGAAATTAATTAAGGACATTGAAGTCAATGCTAAATGGAACAAAATACAACATGGTTTTACAAAAGGTAGATCGTGCCAAACCAACCTGATCTCCTTCTTTGAGAAAGTAACAGATTTTTTAGACAAACGAACAAAGTGGATCTAATTTACCTAGATTTCAGTAAGGCGTTTGATACTGTGCCACATGGGGAATTATTAGTTAAATTAGAAAAGATGGGGATCAATATGAACATCAAAAGGTGGATAAGAAATTGGTTAAAGGGGAGACTACAACGGGTCCTACTGAAAGGCGAACTGCCAGGCTGGAGGGAGGTTACCAGTGGAGTTCCTCAGGGATCAGTTTTGGGACCAATCTTATTTAATCTTTTTATTACTGACCTCGGCACAAAAAGTGGGAGTGTGCTAATAAAGTTTGCAGATGATACAAAGCTGGGAGGTATTGCCAATTCAGAGAAGGATCGGGATATTATACAGGATGATCTGAATGACCTTGTAAACTGGAGTAATAATAATAGGATGAAATTTAATAGTGAGAAGTGTAAGGTTATGCATTTAGGGATTAATAACAAAAATTTTAGTTATAAGTTGGGGACACATCAATTAGAAGCAACGGAAGAGGAGAAAGACTTTGGAGTATTGGTTGATCATAGGATGACTATGAGCTGCCAATGTGATATGGCTGTGAAAAAAGCTAATGCGGTTTTGGGATGCATCAGGAGAGGTATTTCCAGTAGGGATAAGGAGGGTTTAGTACCATTATACAAAGCACTGGTGAGAACTCACCTGGAATACTGTGTGCAGTTCTGGTCTCCCATATTTAAGAAGGATGAATTCAAACTGGAGCAGGTACAGAGAAGAGCTACTAGGATGATCCGAGGAATGAAAAACTTGTCTTATGAAAGGAGATTTAAGGAGCTTGGCTTGTTTAGCCTAACTAAAAGAAGGTTGAGGGGAGATATGATTGCCCTCTATAAATATATCAGAGGGATAAATACCGGAGAGGGAGAGGAATTATTTAAGCTCAGCACCAATGTGGACACAAGAACAAATTGGTATAAACTGGCCACCAGGAAGTTTAGACTTGAAATTAGACGAAGGTTTCTAACCATCAGAGGAGTGAAGTTTTGGAATAGCCTTCCAAGGGAAGCAGTGGGGGCAAAAGATCTATCTGGCTTTAAAATTCTACTTGATAAGTTTATGGAGGAGATGGTATGATGGGATAATGTGATTTTGGTAAGTAATTGATCTTTAAATATTCAGGGTAAATAGGCCTAATCCCCTGAGATGGGATATTAGATGGGTGGGATCTGAGTTACCCAGGAAAGAATTTTCTGTAGTATCTGGCTGGTGAATCTTGCCCATATGCTCAGGGTTTAGCTGATCGCCATATTTGGGGTCGGGAAGAAATTTTCCTCCAGGGCAGATTGGAAGAGGCCCTGCAGGTTTTTCTCTTTCCTCTGTAGCATGGGGCACAGGTCACTTGAGGGAGGATTCTCTGCTCCTTGAAGTCTTTAAACCGTGATTTGAGGACTTCAATAGCTCAGACATAGGTGAGGTTTTTCGTAGGAGTGGGTGGGTGAGATTCTGTGGCCTGCGTTGTGCAGGATGTTGGACTAGATGATCAGAATGGTCTCTTCTGACCTTAGTATCTATGAATCTAAGAAATTGCAAGCCCAATAGCAAGGATTTTTAATGAATCCATAAATTCAGAGGTCCTACCCTATGACTGGAGAATTGCCAGGAAACTACAGGCCTGTTAGTTTGACCTCAATTGAATGCACGCTCTTGAACAAATTTTGAAAGAGAAAGTAGTTAAAGACATAGGGGTAAACGGTAATTGGGATAAAATACAACATGGTTTTACAGACCAACTTGATCTCTTTCTTAACTAATTTTTTAGACAAAGGAAATGAAGTAGATCTAATTTACCTGGATTTCAGTAAGCCATTTGATAGAGTTCCACGTGGGAAATTATTAGTTAAACTGGAGAAGATGGAGATTAATAAGAAGATTGAAAGATGAATAAGAAACTGGTTAAGGGGAAGACTACAAAGGGTCATACTGAAAGGTGAACTGTCAGGCTGGAGAGAGGTTACTAGTGGAGTTCCTCAGGGATCAGTCGGGGGCCAACTTTACTTAACATTTTTATTACTGATATTGGCACAAACAGTGGGAATGTGCTAATAACATTTGTAGCTGACACAAAGTTGGGAGGTATTGCCAATACTGAGGAGGACCAGAATATCATATAGGAAGATCTGGATGACCTTGTAAACTGGAGTAATGGAAATGGGATGAAATTTAATAGTGTAAAGTGAAAGGTCATGCATTTAGGGACTAAGAACATTTTTTTTTGCCATAACCTGGGGATTTATCAGTTGGAAGCTACAGAGCAGGAGAAAGACCTGGGTGTATTGGATGATTATGAGCCGCCAATGTGATGCGGCTGTGAAAAAAGGCTAATGCAATCCTAGGATGCTTCAGGTGACCTATTTCCAGTAGAGATAGAGAAGTGTTAGTACCATTATACAAGGCACTGGTGAGACCTGATCTGGAATGCTGTGTGTAATTCTGGTCTCCCCTTAAGAAAGATGAATTCAAACTGGAACAAGGGCAAAGAAGGGCTACTAGATGATCAAGGAATGGAAAACTTACCTTATGAGAAGAGACTCAAAGAGCTTGGCTTGTTTAGCCCAACCAAATGAAGGCTGAGGGGAGATATGATTGCTCTCTATAAATACATCAGAGGGATAAATACCAGGGAGGGAAGAGGAGTTATTTAAGTTAAGCACCAATGTTAACACAAGAACAAATGGATATAAACTGGCCATCAACAAGTTTAGGTTTGAAATTAGGTGAAGGTTTCTAACCATCAGAGGAGTGAAGTTCTGGAACAGCCACCCAAGGGAACCAGTGGTGGTGGGGGGAAGATCTAACTGGCTTCAAGGCTGATCTTGGTAAGTTTACGGAGGAGATGGTATGATGAGACTCCGTACAATGGTATGTAGCCAAATGGCAACTGTTAGCTGCAAATATGTCCAACAATTAGTGATGGGACACTAGATGGGGAGGGCTCTGACTTACTACAGAGAATTATTCCCCAGATATCTGGCTGATGGGTCTTGCCCATATGCTCAGGGTTCACCTGGATCGCCATATTTGGGGTAAGGAAGGAATTTCTCCCCAGGTCAGACTGACAGAGATGCTGGGGGTTTTCACCTTCCTCTGCAGCTTGAGGTACAGGTTACTTGAAGATTTAAACTAGTGTAAATGGTGGATTCTGTTGAAGTCTTGAAGTCTTTAAATCATGATTTGAGAATTTCAATAACTCAACCAGAGATTAGGAGTTTATTACAGGAGTGCAATATGCAGGAGGTCAAACTAGATGATCATGATGGTCCCTTCTGGCCTTAAAGTCTATAAGTCAGTGAGCTCAAAAATTTCAGTCTTTCCCTCATCCCTGTACAAGTGCACCTGGCTGTTATTTTGACCTCTCACTCACCAGGCAGGACTCTGTGTTCTCTCATCCTACGGAGATGAGATATTGAAAAGGCTTAATTAATATTTTCCCCTGCTCAGAAGCCTTCCTTAAATATGCCAAATTTATACAATCACTACCTGAATCATTTTCTGAATGCTTTTTGCATCATCTCTCATTGAAGGCTGCATTCCTAGTGCTGATCACATCAGCTCAGAAATGTTATATTGTGCCATAGCAATAAGATGATTCTCTCTGTGATGGGTTGTATCCCCTGGGATGCAGTCTGGGAGCCGCTGGAACCGCTGTGCCGCCTAACAATTCTGCTGAGTTAGCTCTCTCACACTGCTCTGATGGTGACTTACAGCCAGGCTCTCCATGCCCTATTAAAAGAACCTTAGTACTTGTGGCACCTTAGAGACTAACAAATTTATTAGAGTATAAGCTTTCGTGAGCTACAGCTAACTTCATCGGATGCATAGAATGGAACATATAGTAAGATATATATATATATATATATATATATACACAGAGAGAGAGAGAGAGATAAATTGGAAGTTGCCATAGAAACTGTGAGAGGCTAATTAGTTAAGATGAGCTATTATCAGCAGGAGAAAAAAAAACTTTTGTAGTGAAAATCAAGATGGCCCATTTAGACAGTTGACAAGAAGGTGTGAGGATACTTAACTTAAGGAAATAGATTCAATATGTGTAATGACCCAGCCACTCCCATGCCCTGTTATTACCGAACACGACAGCAGGTAGCACCACACACCCAACTGAGTTACCTGAGTGCTTTAGCTGAGCCACTCAAGGATCAACTATGCAAGCACTCAAGGATCAACTATGCAAGCACCAGCCACTCCCCAGCCTTGCACCCCTACTGGAGTATAAGCTCAGAATTATTATACCGTCTTGTACTGCACAGGGATCTGTATGATGCAAGCTCATAAATTAATTCGCTCCCCTCTCAATGTGGGAAAGATATGCAACAAGCCTGTGTAACCAAGCTGAGATTTTCCCAAACACTTCACTCAAAAACACAATGGTTAAGATAAAACATCAAATGAGTTTATTAACTACAGAAAGATAGATTTTAAGTGATTATAAGTGATAGCAAACAGATCAAAGCAGATTATCTAGAAAATAAACAAAACCACAAACTAAGCCTAATATACTAGATAGATAAGATCTGAATTAGCAATATCTCACCCTGACTGATGATACAAGCAGTTCATCAAGCTTCCATATATAGGCTAGAAATCTCTTAACCTGGGACCAGCACTTCCCCCAGTTCAGTCTTTGTTCCTCAGGTGTTTCCAGGTTTTCTCTTGTGTGGCGAGTGAGGCCAAGAGATGATCTCATTCCCACATAATATAGTTTCTCCAAATGGCGGGAACCCTTTGTTCCAAGCTAAGTTCACAGCCCAGTTTGTGGAAAAACACAGATACCAAAATGGAGTTCAGTGTCATGTGGTCTGGTCACGTGCCCTTGCATGTCTTGCTGAGTCATAGCAGCCATTATTCATAGTCTGGCTGAAGCATTCCCAGGAAGGCTCACAAAGTGGGGGATAAGCTTCTCCTAAGGCCTATTGTTTCCCTTAATGCCCCTTCATCTTGAATAGTCCCTTCACAATCAGCTGTCTAGGCTGAAGCATCTTGCTTAGTGGGTGTCACCCAGGTGCAACCACATTTGAAATACAGAGACATAATCAATATTCATAACTCCAGATACAAATATGATACATGCATACAAATTGGATAATCATATCCAGTAAATCATAACTTTTCCAATGATACCTCAGAAGTGGGTTTTAGCCTACAAAAGCTTATGTTCAAATAAATTTGTTAGTCTCTAAGGTGCCACAAGTACTCCTCATTCTTTGTTCTGTACAAAGTGCACCATAATTATGTCATAATTACATTATAATAATACCGCTATGGTGAATATGTGGTGCAGAGTGTCACACTTACCCCAGATTCTTATTAAAGGTGATCTCTGGTTTACATCTAAACCAACCAATCCACTTACCGCTGTTTCCCCTGCTGTCTCCCAAGAGCTATTCACTGCTAGACAGACTAGCCTGCATCATTTAGATGTGAAAAGGGCACTTAGTTGCTATCTAAACAGAATTAAGATGTTTTCTAACTCATCTAGGTTGTTCATTGCACATGGGAATAATATTAGGGGGACAGTCAATTTCCATCCAGACCTTATCCAGATGAATTACACTCTCTTGCTAGGCATCATTGGAGATTTCAATACCATCCCTGGAGCACATTCCACAAGATACAAAGCAACCTTTACTACCTGTCTCAGAAATATTTCCATCGGAGCAATATGTGCACGGTGCAACCTAGAGTTCTCTCCATACTTCATCATGCAGCATTATTCCCTGGATTTAGCTTCTTGAACAGTCACTCAGTTCAGGAGCACTTGTGGCACCTTAGAGACTAACAAATTTATTTGAGCATAAGCTTTCGTGAGCTATAGCTCACTTCATCGGATGCATTTGAAGTGAGCTGTAGCTTACGAAAGCTTATGCTCAGATAAATTTGTTAGTCTCTAAGGTGCCACAAGTACTCCTTTTCTTTTCGCGAATACAGACTAACACGGCTGCTACTCTGAAATCAGTTCAGGAGCGCAATCCTGCAATGATTGTTCAATTCAGACTCCTGGAGCCTACTTCCTTTGTTTTCAGAGACTGCCGTTACATGCTTGTGAATGTGACTGTAGGAGTGTGGGTCTATGAAGGCAAAACACGAAGTAAGGATAATAAATCTGCTGCTAGGCAGTGATTGCCATCCCAAATATTTTGGAATTTTACATTAGATTAGAGGAAGGAACTGAGTGGTCACTGGGGCTTTGGCCCCATATATATTTTCAGGGTAGGGCACAGAGAGATAACTAGGGAGTTCATATCATCCCATTTGACATTGCTAGCAAGAAAATTCCAAGCTCATGTGCTGAGGATGTGCATGTCACCTAAACTCTAATCTTGTCTCATTGACATCAGTGGAAACACTCCCACTGGCTTCACTGGTAAAGGATCAGTCCAATGCAGGGAATTATCTGTTAGTATGGTAAGTAAGATTTTTTCCCTTTATTAAGAGTATGTTTTTATACAGTTCACAACAGTCAGCATAAACTAACTCTCTGCTAATAGAAAAAGTGACTAATGCTATGCCCAGGAAGTCTTCTTGCATATTTTTTTATGTTTATAATGGGTGTATTTCTTCACGTGAATTTGTCAGCATTTCCCTTTGTCAATTAAAAATGTGGCCAATGTTGTGATGAAGGCTTTGAATAGAAGTGTTGAAACTTTGGTCTTCAAGCTCAAGCTCTTACACAAGAACTCAGCAAATTATGAAAATATTTCATAGCATGGCCATAACCAGCTATTTCTAAAATTTCTCAATATGGGCCCTATTTCTTCTTATCCTGAAACAAAATAAATAAATTATTGTTTCAATAAAAGAGTGGAATAATGCCAGACTTGCAGCATACTATTATATTGGAACATCATATCAGCCACTGGAAAAAACCATCCCAGGACACCAAAGAGATTGCTGCCAAAGCACTCCAAGAATAAATGTTCCAGCTTAGTGGGACATTGAATTGACTTTGGTTTCAACAAGAAAGATTCAAGTATTCCTTTTTCTGGATTAATTCTTACAGTCAGGTGTGACAGCTTTGCTTAGGAATTTACATAGATCTGAATTGTCGGTACTGGTGAAGCATTTCAAGTAATACTTGGCACAGTATATATTCATTATAAGTTATTTACAGCAGATTGATTACAGATGCTGCTGTAAATTGTGGGCCCAATTCTGCCACATTTATTCATGTGGAGTGCATTTACGTGAAAATTTCAAGGGTCTGCAGAGAAGACTAAAACTGAACATCATTTTAACATATTTTGCTGATTCCACTCTTACACCTAGTCCTATTCTCTTTTCAGCCTTACTTATTTTCTTCTAGAAAATGGAATCATCTTCAGTTCCTTTTCTGAATCTTCAAACTTCTTTCCCTCTTTCTATGGCTGATCCTTAATCAAGAACAAAAAAAAGTGTCTCATCTATCAACCTCATGTAAAAGATATCCAGTAAGTTTACATAGAAGACCTCATTTAACATACTTAAAATCTGCCAGAACTTCTTAATAAATCCTTATTTTCAGGGTCTGATAACTTAGGAAGTAAAAATTCCTTAGTGCTGAAACATAGCCCATAAATATTACTGAAGGCCAAGGGCTGATTTCTTAATTATCCTTAGCTGGACCAGGGCAGGGGACGGCAAACTACGACCCACGGGCCAGAACCGGCCCATCAGGGCTTTCAATCAGGCCCACAGGATTGCCAGGGGCTAAGGCAGGCTTCCTGCCTGCCCTTGTCGCACACCGCTCCCAGAAGCAGCCGGCACCACGCCATTGCAGCCTCTGTAGGGAGGGGGCAGAGGGCTCCGTGTGCTGCCCTCGCCTGCAGGCACTGCCCCCCGTAGCTCCCATTGGGAGGGAATGGGGAGCCACGGCCAATGGGAGCTTTGGGGGTGATACCCACAGGCAAGGGCAGCACGCAGCAGAGCTCCCTGCCCCACCCCACCCCTAGGAGCCACTGCCAGACATGCTGGCCACTTCTGGGAGCGGCGTGGGGCCAGGGCAGGCAGAAGCCTGCCTTAGCCTCACTGCGTGCTGTTGCGACCCCAGAGCCGCTTGAGGTAAGCAGTGTCGGGCTATAGCCGGCACCCTAAACCCTCCTGCACCCCACACTCCAACCCCCTGCCTTGAGCCCCCGCCACACCCCTCCTGCACCTCAACCCCTTGCTCTGAGCCCCTTCTTGGACACCGCACCCCCTCCCACACCCCAACCTCCTGCCCCAGCCCTACATTCATGGCCCTGCATACAATTTCCCCACCCAGATGTGGCCCTTGGGCCAAAAAGTTTGCCTAACCCTGATCTAGGGTGACCAGATAGCTCATGTGAAAAATTGGGATGGGGTAGGGCGGTTATAGGGTCTTATGTAAGACAAAGCCCCTAATATCAGGACAGTCCCTATAAAATCAGTACATCTGGTCACCCTAGCTCGATCATACTTTCAGTTTCTTCTGTTGCTACTTCTGATTCAAGCCTTTTCAATATTCAGTGATGACTGATAAATAGAAGCTGCATTGTAACATACAGTTACACTCTTATGGTTAAAGCACTAGGCTGGGTCCTAATCTTGACCCTCTCACAGAGTTCCTTTCTGATCTTGGGCAAATTATCTAACCAGTCTGTACCTCCGTTGTCCTGTTTGCAAAGAAGTCATGTAATGCTTGCTTTCTTCTCAGGAATGTGGTAAAGTATTATTTTTTAAAGTAGTCAGAGAGCCTCAGAAGAAAGGCACTATATATAATGCAAAGAACTGTTATTATAAAAAGACCTAGAAAGAAAGTTAATGTTATATTTGGGTCATACAATCTGAATATTCACCTAACATCTCAAGAGCTCAGTGTTTTGTTTTCACTTATGATCTTTTGCTTGCTTTAAGGTCAAATTCTGTTTCCAGCCATTCTATGTCTCCTTGCACAACCTAATAAAACAGCAAAGGAGCAAAAATTAATTTAGTTCTTCCCCATACCCAAACAAATATGTGCTTTATTATCTCGCATTACATTCTGCTGATATAACTCAAATGTCTTTTATGATAAAGTCATTGCAAGTACTTCACCTGGATTGTGATTTTGTACCTTGTGTAAATAATTTCAATCAGCAATAACTAAGATAAATTCAGCTTCACCAGCAAAGACCCATTGGCCAATATCTCCTGCTTTTCTATGAACCAAAGCATTTAATGGTACAGCTGGAAACTAAGGCAAAGAACTAAGTAAGTTAGTATTTGTATAGAATGAGGCGGGAGATACTTGCAGATTAGTTGGAGGCTACTCTCTGCAGATAAAGCAGTTTTTTCCCCAGCCTCACTTGTGTGGGGGCACTACAAAGTAGTAGTAGGCATAGGTGTCTGGTTTATTTCAAAACAAATAAAATTTATTGTCCATATCCTGGGGAGAAAGCAAAGCAAATCCAGATGGCAGAGTGAGATCTAGGCTGTTCAGCACAGAATCACACTCGATGAAGTACAAAGGAAACCAATAGCTGTGCATAACGATACTTATTTCTGCAGCAGAGAGGAATCTTCTGAAAACCACAGCACCAGTGACTTTATTAGATCTGATATGAGCCAGGAAGAGAGACAAGATTGTGCTGTGAGAACCAGCCTGAACAGTGAACAACACATTGCTGTGGGCATGTGACGGAAAAGACAGAGCCATGGGAAAATAAGGGTAATAATTGACTTGCACCAGGGGAAAAAGCTGACCTTTTCTGAAGTCAGATCTCCCCTCTGAGCCAATCCCAGGGCACATTTTCCCTGCTACCACCTGGAGGCCCACATAAGCCCTGGCCCTTAGTGGTATTCATGCTGAAAACCTCTAGAATCACTGGGAGATCTGATTTTTCCTAGTCAAGGGTTTCAATTGTCAGAAGTTGCATGTTTGGAATGGAACTTATCTGCAGTTTTTATTTTAAAACTGTGCTTACCTATTTCTGTCTATCATGACAATGCCCTGAACATGTAAGACATCCCTTATGCCAAGGAATGAGAATAATAATTTAAGTTGGTTCAAGGGGACATAACTATGAGAAATGGACATAATTCAGAAAGGGAGAACCTGGGCTGAGTATCAAAAAAAAAAAAACCTTTACATCAGCAAGATCCCTTGGACTGGAACAGTCTCTTCCAAGGGAAGTAATGGATGCCACATTGCTTGAACCAGTTAAAGCTAGATTGGATGAAACAATAAACAAAATGTATTGTGGGACCAAAGCTAACTGGCAGGGGAATCCTAAGTAAAGCTGGTTTGGAATGTATTTTGACAAAATACTTTTTCATCAGAAGAGTTTCTCAGTTCCAGGATAGAACTTCTGGTGAGGTGAGAGAGAGAGATACCAGAATAGCCAATACTCCAAAGATTAGGGCACTCTGCCTGATTCAGAACAGAGACCCTACAGCCTATGTGAGCATCCTAACTACCAAGCTATAGGCTATTCTAGAGTAGGACACTCACACTCTCTGCCTCATGGCTTTTTTTCCCCCCACAAAATATTTCTAAAGGTCTCATAAAACCTCAAAATGTTTCCAAACATAATTCTAGGTTTCTGGCCAGCCCTGCTTATTAGGTCTATTCTGTCTGTGATTTCTATTGTTCCATGAGAGCTTGTGCAGATAAATGGAGATGGTATGTAACATGTTGAAAAGTTAGCCCTTAACATCTCTTTTAGCTTTTGATGAGCTCTCCCAGACTTCACATACTCAGTAGGCTTTATATCTCTTTTTAAAAAGGTGTTTGCTTGCCAAGAAGATTTATTTTTCATATTTACTTCATTGTGACAATTTATTAAAGTCTTCAGGGAGTATAGCTCCAGAGTAGCTACAGATACTTTTGTCTGTATAGTGGAACTAAAAGACAACTGAGGAGCTACAGCTCTTCACATATTGTTATAGCTGAATTCTCTGACTCACCCCCTGATGGTTCTATGGTCTACTAGTTCTCCTCTGGAAGGACAGACATTATTCCTATAGATTCACCAAAACATCAGGGGCCATATTGTCTGGTTTTCAAGCTGTGCTGAGCACAAGCCCAGTGGATGAGGGAGAAAGGGTGGCTTTAAGCAATCTTTGTAGTGCCCCTGAGCATCAGTCAGATCATCACAAGCTATACTCCCCAGATAGTTTAGAGCAACATGAGGGTTGTCTCAATGGTGCCAGCAACTGGTGACTCTCAGGCACCATTCCAGTAACTGGGGATTCCTATGGCATTGGGCTACCTGGCCATACCTGTTTTCCCCTAGATATACTTGGAGGCCAAGAGGGGGTGCAGAAGCTAGTACAATGGTTCATTGCCACCAGAAAATTCCACTGTGTGGGGAAAATGCTCCACTTACTGCAACTGCAGGCTTTGGGGATGCTTTGTGTGGAAGACCAGTACAAAGCTGCCTTAACAGCCCAGAAAATCTAACCCCTGATTTTTTGTAGATAGCAGACATTGCAAAATAATTTGCTTATGGTGAAAAAAGAGATGGTAGGTTTCTTCTCAATTCTTACTTTAAACTCCTATATACTGAAACTTTCAACTTTTTTGACTCCATCAATGGGTTTCCCTCTAAAACACTCAGAGAAACCACCAACTAAACTATACTTTTCTATTCATTTAGTGACCACCTCCAGTTACAAGAATATGCTAAGTCAATAAATGCATATGTGTCATTACCATGCCTAGTGAATATGCCCACTCCATCACATAAAGATCAATGGAGTTCAGCCTAAAACAGAGGTTACAGTATGGCCCATTGTATCCACTGCTTCGGTTCTGCATAGCAAAGACTGGAACATATGAACGGATATCTTTTCATCAATCTAAATCAGCTACATTATATCATTTATCCAGGCACTAGACATATTCATTGATAAAATAATTATGGGAAAAGAAAGTAATATATCTCTCCTCTAAAGGATGCATTTAAATAGGCACTCAAATACCAATGTGATAAGTGCAGTAGAATAACCTAGATAGACAGAAAGAAAACTGAACTTGTGTGAGCTCAGAGTTGTTATACTGCAGTACTCAAAGTTCAGATGAGCAAAAACAACATGTGTTATGTGCCTCTTTAACACCCGTCTGTGGGAATGATTTTCTTATTAAAGTTAGCTTGTGGTGTACCCTGTAGCCAAAAGTTACTTAGACAAACAAATAGGTAATTAACACCCTATATATGAGCCAGATAACATTATTTTGTAGTGTTACTTTGTAACTGGAAAGTGTGATCTTTTGTGACCTTTAATGCTATTGTGGGCAAAGTGAGAAAAAGCAAAAAAAGAATACACAAAAATGTATTAACCTAAATGAACTGCTTATATTCTTGGCTCATCTATAAAAAAAATCCTTCACAGCTGTTGGACCACCAAAGCTCTATACTGACAGGTTTCAGAGTAGCAGCCCTGTTAGTCTGTATCCGCAAAAAGAACAGGAGTACTTGTGGCACCTTAGAGACTAACAAATTTATTAGAGCATAAGCTTTCATGGGCTACAAGCCCACTTCATCAGATGCATAGAATGGAACATATAGTAAGAAGATATATATATACATACAGATAAGTTGGAAGTTGCCATACAAACTGTGAGAGGCTAAATAATTAAGATGAGCTATTATCAGCAGGAGAAAAAAACTTTTGTAGTGATAATCAAGATGGCCCATGTAGACAGTTGACAGAAGGTGTGAGGATACTTAACATGGGGAAATAGATTCAATATATGTAATGACCCATCCACTCCCAGTCTCTATTCAAACCCAAGTTAATGGTAAATAGTTTGCTTATTAATTCAAGCTCAGCAGTTTCTAGTTGGAGTCTGTTTTTGAAGCTTTTCTGTTGCAAAATTAAATCTTCTACTGAGTGGCCAGAGAGGTTAAAGTGTTCTCCTACCGGTTTTTGAATGTTATGATTCTGATGTCAGATTTGTGTCCATTTATTCTTTTATGTAGAGACTGTCCGGTTTGGCCAATGTACATGGCAGAGGGGCATTGCTGGCACATGATGGCATATATCACATTGGTAGATGTGCAGGTGAACGAGCCCCTGATGGCGTGGCTAATGTGATTGGATCCTATGATGGTGTCACTTGAATAAATATGTGGACAGAGTTGGCATTGGGCTTAGTTGCAAGGATAGGTTCCTGGGTTAGTGTTTTTGTTGTGTGTTGTGTGGGTGCTGGACAGTATTTGCTTCAGGTTGGGGGACTGTCTGTACGTGAGGACTGGTCTGCCTCCCAAGATCTGTGAGAGTGAGGGATCATTTTTCAGGATAGGTTGTAAATCTTTGATGATGTGCTGGAGAGGTTTTAGTTGGGGGCTGAAGGTGACAGCTATTGGCGTTCTGTTATTTTCTTTGTCCTGTAGTAGGTGACTTCTGGGTACTCTTCTGGCTCTGTCAATCTGTTTCTTCACTTCAGCAGGTGGGTATTGTAGTTGTAGGAATGCATGAGAGAGATCGTATAGGTGTTTGTCTCTGTCTGAGGGATTGGAGCATCACACAACAAAAACACATGGCATTAAGAAGTCATTACCCTGAAACACAAGTTCATAGTGTGATAGACCCCAAGAGTCATTCCCGGGTCCAGGAATTTCCTATTAGCATTGGAAGAAAATCTAGGATGGCAGGCAACACTAAAGTCTTGAGATGAATATGGAGATGTCTCTGAGTTTTCTCACTGACTGCCTGAGAGCAAGGTTGGACCCTTGTAGGAATAAGTTATGCAGGTATTTCCAATTAGTTACACTCTGATGCACCCCAGATCAGCAATGCCAAAATACAAGGATATTGAGCAAAACGTGAAGACAGGTGGAATCAACACATGTAACAACCATGAACCAGTTAAGTCAGCAACAGTCTGAATAAAACATCATCATAGTCCAAATGGCAGGTGTGTAGCAGCAGGTCCTGAGTAACTGCACCCACCTAGCACTATGTGCACATACACACAGGAACTGGAACACTGAGTTCAGGGAGCAAGGCCCAGGAAACGAACAGGAACAGGAAGCAGGAAGCAATAAGCAGAGGAAGCAGGAAAGCAACACATACCAGTCATCACAATTTCCTTCTCTTTTCCCCAAAAGTTCAGTGGTATTTTATCAGGGGCACCTGGTGATCCTGGGACTGTCGGTTCTGCCTCTGATTCAGCTCAGGAGGTGGATGATGTTGCTGTGGCACAAAGTTCCCAATTAGCCACATGACATCATCATATGCAGAAAGACTGTCCTCTTCCCTCTCTCTTCCTCTCCCAGTAGGCAAGATATCTCGCTGGTATCTCCATGTGGTACTCAGACTCACGACACTCCAGACCCTAACATATCACTAGCAAGGTTTGAAGATAGGTAACTGCAGCCCCACACAACTGCAGCTTTTTCAGAATCAACAGCCCTTGACTCACTGGTAACTTTCTTGTACTGTGGTAAGAAGCAAGAACCTCTGGATAAATGTGTGCTATGAGTTGTTTGCTAAGAAGAACAAAACAAGTGAGAAACTTCCACCAACAATGGCCTCCTTCAGGCAGCTCCCAAAACCTGAAAATTATCAGTTACCCATATGGACTCATGCAACAAGCCAGTATCTTCAAGTACCCTCTGCCAGTAATGGATGGGTGATAGGATAGCTTGTTCCTAAAACAATGTTGCTGTCACCTGCTCCAGAAGCCATCCTCACATTTGTGCAGAGTGGCTGTGAGAGTACCTGTGCAACAAAGAGATTCAAATGCCACAGGGAAGATTTAGTGTGTTGTGATGCATGCGCCAGTCAGGAATGTAGCAACAGCATATTGAACACATCAGACACAGATTCTGAGGGGGAGTAGAAATGTTTCAACTATCTGCTAAATACCGTGACTGTTTTTCTGCAATATAGCTCAAAGGGGAGCTGCATTAGAAATTCATTAATTCATAATTATATGTAGGGGTTACATGAGAGTACATGCCTGTAATTCGTTATTCACACAATATATTCATACAAGACATTCTACGGCCCTCCTACTAAGAGTCACTACAGTTATAAATACCTTACGTGTATTGTCAGTGAATTCAGTGATAGTAAGAAGATATTTACAGTTGTATGATGTGTGCTTAGACTTATGTCTTCTGCTGAGCAGATAATATTAAAAACAGTTTATAATTAGGGGTAGGGGGCCTTGTTATCTGCATAACTTCATACAAATAGCAGATAGAACAACTTTTCTCAGATCAGTCCATTCTACAAATAATGACAACTACATTGATGTATTACATAATATTAACAAACTCATGCTGTCGTGTGACTACAGACTTTTGCTTTAACTGAAGATAACACACACCAATCATCACACAATTAAAGGGTGAAAAAGTCCTCTACACCACCGCACTCCACACAGTAGAAGGGTCAGCCACATCCAGTAGTTAGGGTGCTAGTCTGAGACCCATGTTCGAGTCCCTACTCTGCCAAAGACTTCCCATGTGACCTTGAGGAAGATACTAAGTCTCTCTGTGCCTCAGTTCCCCATCTGCAAAATGGGGATAGTAGTACTTTTCTATCTCAGGAGGGTGTTGTGAAGATGAATATATTAAAGATTGTAAGGTGCTCAGCTACTTTTGTAATGGGGAGAGTGCCTTAATTAGATATTTGTTTTG
Source organism: Dermochelys coriacea (assembly GCF_009764565.3). Lineage (NCBI taxonomy): Eukaryota > Metazoa > Chordata > Testudines > Dermochelyidae > Dermochelys > Dermochelys coriacea. Next base: position 125,247,243 of record NC_050068.2, on the reverse strand, counting down.
TGCTGTTCACTTTTTATTGTTTTTATTGTTTTGTAACCTGCTTTGTAAAAAGATTTGAGATCTGCTGATGTAAAGTACTATGTAAGAGTGAGGAATTATTGTTACTATTGATTAAGTACCTCAAATGTATAGTTATTGTGAACACATATGTGCTCTCACTATATATTTTTATACAACAGAAAATCTCAGCTGTACACTATTTTGGGGTACTCCAAAATGGAGCCCCCTAACTGAAGATATACAGTGTCTGATTTTCATGGTGCTGAGTACCACAGCTTCTAGTGACTTTGATTGGAATTGTGTGTTCTCAATTCCTCTGAAAAATCAAGGCGTCTTGACTTAAGCATCCAAAATTAGAGGCAACATTAAACATTTGACTTATACGTCTGTAACATCAGGTGCAAAGCTCTATAAAGACTAATGAAGTACTTCTGTGTAGTAGTGGTCGAACATGTGACCATTATAGAAAACATTCTGGACCAGGCTGTGCCTTAATTCTACATGGATGCACAGGGCACAAGAAGGCTCTTTCCCCTCCTCAGATCCTTGCTTAGAAGGAGAGCACACACTAGGTATGGCTACACTGCAGTTAGACACCTGTGACTGGCCCGTGCCAGCTGACTCAGGCTCACAGGATTCAGACTCAGGGGCTCTTTAACTGTGGTCTAGGTGTTACGGCTGGGGTTGAAACCTAGGCTTTAGGACCCTGTGGGGTGGGAAGGTCCCAGAGCATAGGCTCCAGTCTGAGCCCAAATGTCTACACTGCAGTTAACAGCCCCACAGCCTGAGCCCTGCAAGCCTGAGCCAGGTGGCACAGGCCATACACAGGTGTCTAATTGCAATTTAGACATACCCCCTAGAGTCCTTGTTCTCAGAAACCAAAGCCCCAGCCAGGCTAGGGCTTCTGCTGTTTATAGCCTCTTCGGAGGGAGCAGCTAAAGGTGGGGCTATGCTCCACAATGACCAGCAGAGCTGTGTGGGTGCAGACTATATCCTCTCTGAGAGAAGAAAAGGAGTACTTGTGGCACCTTAGAGACTAACAACTTTATTAGAGCATAAGCTTTCGTGAGCTACAGCTTACTTCATCGGATGCATTTGGTGGAAAAAACAGAGGGGAGACTGATATACACACACAGAGAACATGAAACAATGGGTTTATCATACAGAGTGATCACTTAAGATAAGCCATCACCAGCAGCGGGGGGGGGGGGGCGGGGGGAGGAGGAAAACCTTTCATGGTGACAAGCAAGGTAGGCTATTTCCAGCAGTTAACAAGAATATCTGAGGAACAGTGGGGGGTGGGTGGGGTGGGAGGAGAAATAACATGGGGAAATAGTTTTACTTTGTGTAATGACTCATCCATTCCCAGTCTCTATTCAAGCCTAAGTTAATTGTATCCAGTTTGCAAATTAATTCCAATTCAGCAGTCTCTCGTTGGAGTCTGTTTTTGAAGCTTTTTTGTTGAAGGATAGCCACTCTTAGGTTTGTAATCGAGTGACCAGAGAGATTGAAGTGTTCTCCAACTGGTTTTTGAATGTTATAATTCTTGATGTCTGATTTGTGTCCATTCACTCTTTTACGTAGAGACTGTCCAGTTTGACCAATGTACATGGCAGAGGGGCATTGCTGGCACATGATGGCATATATCACATTGGTAGATGCGCAGGTGAACGAGCCTCTGATAGTGTGGCTGATGTGATTAGGCCCTATGATGGTGTCCCCTGAATAGATATGTGGACAGAGTTGGCAACGGGCTTTGTTGCAAGGATAGGTTCCTGGGTTAGTGGTTCTGTTGTGTGGTGTGTGGTTGCTGGTGAGTATTTGCTTCAGATTGGGGAGCTGTCTGTAAGCAAGGACTGGCCTGTCTCCCAAGATCTGTGAGAGTGATGGGTCATCCTTCAGGATAGGTTGTAGATCCTTGATGATGCGTTGGAGAGGTTTTAGTTGGGGGCTGAAGGTGATGGCTAGTGGTGTTCTGTTATTTTCTTTGTTGGGCCTGTCCTGTAGTAGGTGACTTCTGGGTACTCTTCTGGCTCTGTCAATCTGTTTCTTCACTTCAGCAGGTGGGTATTGTAGTTGTAGGAATGCATGATAGAGATCTTGTAGGTGTTTGTCTCTGTCTTAGGGGTTGGAGCAAATGCGGTTATATCATAGAGCTTGGCTGTAGACAATGGATCGTGTGGTATGATCTGGATGAAAGCTAGAGGCATGTAGGTAGGAATAGCGGTCAGTAGGTTTCCAATATAGGGTGGTGTTTATGTGACCATCGCTTCCACCATATTGTCCAGAAAGTGGATCTCTTGTGTGGAGTGGTCCAGGCTGAGGTTGATGGTGGGATGGAAATTGTTGAAATCATGGTGGAATTCCTCAAGAGCTTCTTTTCCATGGGTCCAGATGATGAAGATGTCATCAATGTAGCGCAAGTAGAGTAGGGGCATTAGGGGACAAGAGCTGAGGAAGCGTTGTTCTAAGTCAGCCATAAAAATGTTGGCATACTGTGGCGCCATGTGGGTACCCATCGCAGTGCCGCTGATTTGAAGGTATACATTGTCCCCAAATGTGAAATAGTTATGGGTGAGGACAAAGTCACAAAGTTCAGCCACCAGGTTAGCCATGACATTATCGGGGATACTGTTCCTGACGGCTTGTAGTCCATCTTTGTGTGGAATGTTGGTGTAGAGGGCTTCTACATCCATAGTGGCTAGGATGGTGTTTTTAGGAAGATCACCAATGGACTGTAGTTTCCTCAGGAAATCGGTGGTGTCTCGAAGATAGCTGGGAGTGCTGGTAACATAGGGCCTGAGGAGGGAGTCTACATAGCCAGACAATCCTGCTGTCAGGGTGCCAATGCCTGAGATGATGGGGCGTCCAGGATTTCCAGGTTTATGGATCTTGGGTAGCACATAGAATACCCCAAGTCGGGATTCTAGGGGTGTGTCTGTGCGGATTTGTTCTTGTGCTTTTTCAGGGAGTTTCTTGAGCAAATGCTGTAGTTTCTTTTGGTAACTCTCAGTGGGATCAGAGGGTAATCAAAAAGGCTGACAAAGGAGGTGCTGTCGTCATCATGAATAGGTCGGAGTATGAACAAGAGGCTACTAGGCAGCTCTCCAACACCACTTTCTACAAGCCATTACCCTCTGATCCCACTGAGAGTTACCAAGAGAAACTACAGCATTTGCTCAAGAAACTCCCTGAAAAAGCACAAGAACAAATCCGCACAGACACACCCCTAGAACCCCGACCTGGGGTATTCTATCTGCTATCCAAGATCCATAATGCCTCTCTGCCATGTACATTGGTCAAACTGGACAGTCTCTACGTAAAAGAATGAATGGACACAAATCAGACATCAAGAATTATAACATTCAAAAACCAGTTGGAGAACACTTCAATCTCTCTGGTCACTCGATTACAGACCTAAGAGTGGCTATCCTTCAACAAAAAAGCTTCAAAAACAGACTCCAACGAGAGACTGCTGAATTGGAATTAATTTGCAAACTGGATACAATTAACTTAGGCTTGAATAGAGACTGGGAATGGATGAGTCATTACACAAAGTAAAACTATTTCCCCATGTTATTTCTCCCCCCACCCCACCCCACCCCCCACTGTTCCTCAGATATTCTTACAAATTTATTAGAGCATAAGCTTTCGTGAGCTACAGCTCACTTCATCGGATGCATCCGATGAAGTAAGCTGTAGCTCACGAAAGCTTATGCTCTAATAAATTTGTTAGTCTCTAAGGTGCCACAAGTACTGCTTTTCTTTTTGCGAATACAGACTAACATGGCTGCTACTCTGAAACCTGTCAGATATTCTTGTTAACTGCTGGAAATAGCCTACCTTGCTTGTCACCATGAAAGGTTTTCCTCCTTTCCCCCTCCTGCTGCTGGTGATGGCTTATCTTAAGTGATCACTCTCCTTACAGTGTGTATGATAAACCCATTGTTTCATGTTCTCTGTGTGTGTATATCAATCTCCCCTTTGTTTTTTCCACCAAATGCATCCAATGAAGTGAGCTGTAGATCACGAAAGCTTATGCTCTAATAAATTTGTTAGTCTCTAAGGTGCCACAAGTACTCCTTTTCTTTTTGCAAAGGTATTATGTTTGCTTGAGGTACAATGCATCCTGGAGACCTAGTTGACAGCATGCATTTACACACACACACACACACACACACACACACACACACACTGTAGTCTGATGGCAATAGGCCACAATCAGTTCCTCTCTGTTTTCTTTGTGCTGATTGCACCTTCCATCCAGATGTCTCTTAGCACCCATTTCTTTTAGAAGGTTGTTGTTTCTTTTTAGAACACTAATGTATCCTCTTCATCTAATCAAGACAGTGTATTGTTACGGGGCAAATATATGGACCAGAATTTTTGTTTCACATGCTCTTAAAGATAATAACCTGGCTGGGCTACAGCTATCAATAGGCAAAATTTTGCTTTTAGATCCACACAGCAGATCTTATTGCTCATATGCTGCTCTTCCAAGGGAACAGCAATATATGTTGTAAGGGAACATTTTGAAGCCCATTACACTTTTACATGACATGCAAATTCCACTTGTATTGCAAACAATGAGTACTTGGAATGTGACTCCCCATAAATGGCTTCCAGTGTGTATTCTGAGTACAGGTGAGTTTTCCTTGTATACTACATTGGGACCAAAACTCATTAATTATCATTAATTTAAGTATGTCAGATCAGTAGTTTATCTCTTGCTGTCTCTTATAGCAATGCTGATTTTTCTGCTGATTTTCCTTTATGGAATTATATAACCATTTTAAACAAGCCACTACAGACTCAGGACCTTCTTTCTTCTGCTTCTACAAACTTATTTCCTTCTGTTTCTTGAGAGGAAGAGTCTTTAATGAGCTAGAACAAACGTAATTTAAAACAACAACAATGCCAGACACTTATGTAGGAAGAAAAATGCTTACCATTCAAATAAGCACACACAGAGGTATATGACAAGCTGTCAAAAAGTTTAGGGTACCCCTCTGTTTTTGAGAAGAGTGAATATGATCAAATTAAAACTGAAGACATATTTGGAGCTTCAACCAAAAGGTAGGAAATAGAAGCTACTCAGTTTCACCCACCAGTGAAAATTATCCAAAACTAGAATGATGATTCACAGAATGGTTGTATCAGTATTGGCTTTCTCTCATACATGCCCATTGCAGGGACATACAAATGCTGATCCATCCCTAGGGCCCACCAGTACACATATTTTAAATAATCAAATTTGAGCCTTGGCTTTTTTTTTTTTTACTGACCAAAACTCTCCAGTCTGAGGCAAGTGCAACAAAAAATAAATGACATGGAGTAATTTTCATGAAAAGCATCCTCTAAGTACTGTACTTACTAATAGAAAGCATCAGAATGGAACTGAGTACAAAGAATAAAATCATAAAAAGAGAAACAGGTCACACTTTAACAATAAGTGACACAGTGAGACCCCAAAAAGAAAAGGAGAACTTGTGGCACCTTAGAGACTAACAAATTTATTAGAGCATAAGCTTTCGTGAGCTACAGCTCACTTCATCAATGCATCCGATGAAGTGAGCTGTAGCTCACGAAAGCTTATGCTCTAATAAATTTGTTAGTCTCTAAGGTGCCACAAGTTCTCCTTTTCTTTTTGCGAATACAGACTAACACGGCTGCTACTCTGAAACCTGTCATTATGCAAGTGAGACCCCAGTGATTCAGTGAACTCTGTGGGGGAGAGGGGTTTCTGCACCCATGGGGTGCTCATTGTAGGACTTGCCTATACAAAAACGTGACAATTGGTAGGCTGCTTGTCCTCCCCCTTCTGTCTGTATCCATCTGTTGTCTCTTGTTTTATAGTCAGATTATAAATTCTTAAGGACAGTGGCTGTCTTTTTTGTTCAGTGTTTGTATAGTGCCTAGCACAACTGGGTCCTGGTCCATGACTAGAGTTCATAGATGCTACCATAATAAAAATAATAACTAAGAGTCAGATTCATTTGTTGCTAGCTGCATATATCTATCATTTGAACAAATGTCATTGTAACTAGTTCTGCTTCTTAGAGACATTAATTGGGTTCTGCGTAGCAGACATGTTGTGGCATTTACCACTGTTCAAGCTAACAAGTGTGATGGGCAAAGTAAAGTGGCTTTTGCATCTGATTGACCTGTTCTATTGCAAGCTGACTGCTGCATGGAACCTTTCCTAGCCAGTTCTACAGAGACTCCATGCTGAAGTCAATAGAGAGAGAAGAGCCATTACTAATATCTTTCTAAAAGACGTGCTGTAGCTCATCCAGAAGTTACGGCTCAAAGCAGGAATTACTGCATGAAATTCTATGGGCTATGTTATACTGGCTAGATCATAAAGGTTCCTTCTGGCCTTCAACTATGAATCTATAATGCTCTGACCTGTCCCTGCACATCACTAAATCCTGTTCTTTGTTATTAAAATGCTGTTTTACAAGACAGCAGGAAGTACTTGATTTTTGCTTGAATACAAACACCATCTCTTAGCCGCTTTTACAGGAGGAATTGCTATCAGCATAGCTCAGTTTAATCTGTTATTTTAACACTTGGTCACTCTAGACAAAGGTGTGTGGTATAGGTAGGCTAAGAAACAAACAACTTCTGTAGCTCTTCCGTGAAGTTAAAATTAGCAACTGCTGGAACAGAACTTCCTGCAAAGATGAATAATGAAAATGGGGTGGAGGGGAAGTCAGACAAACCGTCTTTCGTTTGATGTTTTTCTGGGGTTTCTTTGGCATAGTCTACTTTTTTAAAAGAGCACTAGTTTAACTAAATGGATTTTATGTCAGCCAGCAATGCAAGCCTCTAATACAGACACACTTAAGCAAAGTTAAACATGCATGTCAGCCAACTTAAACCAGTGTAGCTTGCATTGGTAAATTACCAATTTAACCAAATTGATTTAGGCCAGGTTTAAACTGGTTTAAGTGCATCTCCATTAGAGGAGTCTATCAGTTTAACTAAATTGATATAGTTAGTTTTTTACAATTTTTCTAAATAGGCAAACCATCTGGCTTAACCAAACAGAGAAATGGGTAAATATTAGCTTCCCATTTCACCCCTCACTTCATTGAAATCCCTCCTGAAACCCACTTCTTCTACAACCTTTAACCCATATCAATATAACTCTAGCACCACACCATACAATAGTCTTAAAAAGTTATCCTTAGAGCCAGTCAAAAGCCAAAATTTTCTTCCACAACAAATTCCAAAATTCTGGAAAAAAAAAGTTTCAAAACAAAAAGTAGAATTATCAAAACTTCCAAGGAAGGGAAAAATTTGGGGAAAAAAGGGGGGGAAGGGTTAGAAATAATAGAAATGTTTTGTTTTGAAACTTGGCAGCCCAAGCTCTGAGGTCTCCTGCTTCAGATGTGGCTCCTAGGGTTTTCAGGCTCCCAGCTCTGTGGTAGGGAGCTGGGAAGTCCCCAGAGCTTTTAGCTTGAGCTGGGGTTCTCAAGGATTCCGTTTCCAGCTGCAGAACTAGGAGTGAACTGCTCTGCTCCCCCTTTAGGCTTCTCCTCCAGCTTGTGCATGCCCAGAACTTGTGGTGGGGTGGAGAGGCACAGGCCCAGAGCAGCTGCTTAATCCCTTCCTCTGCTGAGTGGGGTTTGTACCCTCTATGACAGAAGGCAAAAGGCACATCCCTGACACAAAGGCCGCCCCCTGGCCAAATTTCAAGTCCGTACTCCAGAGCATGGGGGTGGTAGAGTTCTCAAAGAATAAGTTGCCAGAGAGTATTTAATATGAGGAAAACGATGTATTTTTCCCTAGCCTCATTCTCAGAAATTGCTGAATTGTTTTGACTGAAATTAAAACACACACACACTACAAACCCAAACAAAATAATCAGTCTGAGGCAGACACCCAATATGGAAAACTACAGTCCGAATGGTTAAAATTTGGCAAAGTTATACCCTACAGAAAACACGGTGTGATAATGGGAAATGTCAAGCAATCTGAATAACGTGGTATATATAAATTCACACATACAGATAATCTCTTGTTCATGCAGACTTCCTGTCTGACCTTGGGCAAATCACATAATCTCCCAGTGCCTCCGTTTATCTGTTCAACAGAGAAAATACTTTCCTACTTAACAGGGGAGTTGTGAAGATAAAATCCATTAATGATTGTGATAGGCTCAGAAGTTATCATAAAGAAAGGCACAGAAGTGCATATAAAGATATTCAAATCACCAACAGGAAGATAACACATTATGGCACAGTGCTCATGGGGATACTAATCTCTCTCTACACCAACCCCTGCTGTGTAGGAGTTGGTGAAAATGTTATAGGCTATCTATAGCTTCTATCAACTTTCTCACGACTATTGGGATTACTATTCTGTGACAATCAATACTACTGACTTTTACAGTAACAGCATCTAGAAAAAGAAGAGATTTATGTGCTGGCAGTAAGAGGGATGAGTGAATCTAGAAACATTACACAGTTTGGAGATCTGAAGTGGAACATGAGTTCTTTCTTGCATGTTCAGTTTGAGGTTGTAGAGTTGAGGGATCTTTTGGGACAGATGTATTAAAATGTGGTGGTTTGTTTACCATGTCAGCTGATTGCACCTTACAATGTATGGCAGACTTGAACATGACTGGCTTAAATGAGATTGAATTTCTTCCCCAGTTGTATCCCCTAGCTCCGTTTGAGTCTGGACAGGTTCTTTACCAGCCCTTGTTGTCAGTAAGATTATTCAGGCTGGTTTGTGGAAAGGTAAAGAGCATATAGGAAATACAAACAGACCAATGTGAAATGTGTTTTAGACAAAATTAAAATATTTGACATTTATGTCAATCCTTTCATTATAGAGGATTCAAAAACACATTACAAAGCATATACATACAATCTAAAGAGGAGATTTCCAAAGGTACAAATAACAGGTGCCTAACTTCTACTAGTAATACCTAGCTCTCATATAGCACTTTTTCATCAGTAGATCTCAAAATGCTCTACCAAGGAGGTCAGTATCATTAGCCCCATTTTACAGATGGGGGAACTTAGGCATGGGAGATGAAATGACAGATCTAAGGTCTCCCAGCAGGCCAGTGATTAAAGTGGGATTAGAACCCAGATCTCCTGAGTTAAATCCAGTGTGCTAACCACCAAGACACAATGCAGACAACCAGAGGGCAGCAGACAACTTGTACACAGACTACCACACAACCATGGGGGTATGGGACATTTTTAGCCAAGGACATAAAAGAAACCCCTTATCTCATAAAACAATGGCATCATTGGTGCAAGATTATGATTTATGGGCACTGTCCTGCATTAGGGACAGAGTGATTGCTCCAGTGCCTCTGCAGTAGCTCCTGGAGGAATTGTACCCCACAACAATCCCCAGATCTGTGTGTCACACAAATGGAGCACATGTTGCCCCATCCTTTAAGAGAAAACAGTGAAGCAAACCAGTGTCATAATTAGAGCTAGTCGTAAATATTCCACTGGAACATTTTTCCAGGAGAAAATGTTGTTTGATTGAAATCAAAATTTTCTGAGGGTATGTGTCAATTTTGGCAAAGTTTTGTTTTTAAAAAATCAAAACCAGATGTCCCACTTTGAGGCTATTGGAGCAGCAGATTTCAAGTTTTCATTTTGAAATGACATTTTGGTCATTTGAAAAATATATATATTATAAAGTAGAAATTAGAACAAAGTCTTTCAGTTTTATCAAAACAAAATATTCTGATTGAAACAAAATCACTTTTTAGAACATTCTGTTTTGCAGAAAAAATTGAAAAGTTTTGGTTTTGTTCTGATTTGAAGGAAAAAAATTCAAAGTCTTGGCATATTTTGAAGAATAGACATTCCATTCTCCAACCAGCTCTACATATAACAAGCACAATACTTAGCGCTCCACTTCCCTAGTTGTTGTCAGTTGCTATTGCTTTGTATGTGCTGTAGTAAAAATGAGTCTTGAGGAAGGATTTGAAGGAGAAGATGGTAGATTTTTTGCAGATTTTTTCATGGAGTTTTTCACTGCACAAAAAGGCCAGTTTAGGAAAATGATAGAAACATATCTGAACTCCGAAAGATATTTCAAAAACAGAAATATGTGGTTCCTTTTCTTATTTGACTACACCCAGTACACTAAAAACCTATTCACAGTTTATAGGTTTCATACAAGATAAAAAAGAATGAAAGAATCTTGGTATTACAAAATCCACAGTGGGGAAAGATATCTTTCACAATGAATCAAGCATTTGTCATACACCGTGAATATTTGCCAGGGCTACTATTGGCATCCCAATGCACCATAAAGTAATGAATAAATTTAGATTAGAAAGAGGATTTTTCATTTTATGTCTGGGGAGGAAACAATGTTTATTCTTTTAGGACATATTATTGAGTTGTTGTGATCTATGTGTCAAAAAGTCAAAACTATGAAGAAGGAAGTAGGTGTTGCAATACAGTGTGCACGTTTACTATTGAACCACTTGCAGAAAATATGTGGTCAGTCAGACTGCACAGCTTCAGATTATCGGATGTGGATGAGGAATCAGGTAAGATATATAAATCTTTTGGACATAAGTCACCTGAAGAAGGAGTTCCTACTAGAGTCAAACAACAAATCCTGAGAACAGCTGAGTTGCAGCGATATATTGTAACAGTTCAGATTATTGCTTTGTTATGTGCTTTATTTTTAACTATGCAAGGCTAAATCTCGGGGTTTGTGCCCAGTTTTTACTCAGTCCTTGATCAGGCAAACTGTCCTCAAAGTCAATGGAAGTTTGCTTGAGTAAACACTTAGTAAGGATGTTGGACCTTCGCATTTGGTCCATTGAATTTAAGGGAGTTGTTTTTACTCTTCTAATATAATTCTTGTAAATGCACACACTTGATTTTACAGTGTGTATTGTAACATGGACATAAGTACTCACAGTATTTCAAGTGATAGATAACGCATTATGATTCTGTTGGATGTCTAAGGTTTTTTAGGTTTCAGAGTAGCAGCCATGTTAGTCTGTATTCACAAAAAGAAAAGGAATACTTGTGGCACCTTAAAGACTAACAAATTTATTTGAGCATAAGCTTTCGTGAGCTACAGCTCACTTCATCGGATGCATTTAGGTTTTTTAGTTAACTTTACAGATCAGAGGGTCTATTTTGCTGAATAAGTCTGCAAATAATTCCCATTTCTTATGTGCATGCATGAAAGGTGGGATTTATGCTAAAAAAAAAAGCACAATCTTTGGTTCTTTTCTATTTCTAACTGAACAAATCATTGTGGAAACATGATTTCACTCACCCAGTTAATTACAAAATGCAAGTTATTTCTGAGAAATGTAAATAGCTCTGCTGCAATATTACCCCATTATGTATTTCCATGCTTTGATTGGTCAGTATTAATTTATTAATTATTTTACTGTGCCCAAAAGTCACATAAATCCTTTACATATGTATATATTTAGATACACATTGTTTTAAAAGACATGAGGTAGAATTTAAAAAAAAACTTATATTACTTAGGTGCTTAATTCACTTAAACACTTTTTAAAAAAATACCCCTAGTCCCACTCCAAAGGACTTCTAACCTAAAATTTAGACAAGACACAAGTGATAGGTACAAACAATAGGGTGAGGACCAGGACCTACAAAAGAAGGTCAAACAGTTACTTAGATTTGCTCTATATACTCACAGATGTATATTTTTGCTTTAACTTTACACACTAAGGTATTTTAAAATATTTTTATTTTGGGCGAGGTGGACCGGTGGGAACTGTTACAATGAGGAATTGAGCTGGTAGGAGGGAGAGAAGATGGGGTAAATATGTTATGAAAATAACAGATTTTTAAGTTCTCTGGCAATTTTGAAAAATCCAAAAAAGTTTGTTTTTTAATGTTTTAAAATATTTTAAATACAATTTGAAATGAAAATTCATTACATTTCTTTTCAAAAACATCAAAACAAAACATTTTAGAGGGTCTTTTTTATTTGATTTATTTTTCAAAGCAAACTGATGAAATTGATGTGAATTCGTGAAAATGTTTTTCTTGACTTTCCAGCCTCTTTGGAGCTTTGTCAGGGAGTTTGAGCAGTTCTGTTTGTTGGCCTATCTCAGAAAACCCAGTGACACAAAGATTATTAGAATCTGAGAAAGTATAACACTAGGGCCTGATCCTGTTCTCACTGACCCTGATTGATGGGAAAAATCCTATTGACTGGATTGGGAGCAAGAGCAGACAGCTCATTTCTGATCGGCATTGGGTCTCTTCTCCCTGTTCCTTTAGAAAGTGATGTCTTTTTCTGTTACATTTAAAAACAAGTTAGTTTTAGGGCATATTGTATGACTTTGAATTTAATCATTTTTAAAGATACAGAGGAAAATACTTTATTTTTTATTGGCCTACTGTGATTTATTCTAAATTAGGACATAATTCCCCATGCAGGGAAAACAGCGCAGAAAAAAGGCCAGAAAACGGATTCATGCACTATCTGGTCTGCAGAAGAAATTCATTTATAACAGGTTTCAGAGTAGCAGCCATGTTAGTCTGTATTCGCAAAAAAAAAGGAGTACTTGTGGCACCTTAGAGACTAACAAATGTATTTGAGGATAAGCTTTCGTGAGCTACAGCTCACTTCAATGCATCCGATGAAGTGAGCTGTAGCTCACGAAAGCTTATGCTCAAATACATTTGTTAGTCTCTAAGGTGCCACAAGTACTCCTTTTCATTTATAACAGTTTCTCACCCTATAGAATCATGTATTCGGCTTAAGTATAATTGACAAGCTCTATCTGATGTATGCAGTATAGATGTAGCCATGTCAGTCACAGAATATGAAAGAGACAAGGTGGGTGAGGTAATATAATCTATTGGACCAACTTCTGCTGTGAGAGAGAGAGAGAGACAAGCTTTCTAGCTACACAGAGCTCTTCTTCCTGTCTGGAAAGGAACTCCCAGCCTCACAACAAAATGCAAGGTGGAACAGATTGTTTAGAACAAGCCATTAGCACATATTGTAGGAACCATTCAAGATAGAGTGGACAGTTAATACTTCTGCATAGTCATAGAACAAAAAGAGAGGGTTAGAGGGTTACAGATTGTTGCAATAATAAGCCATAGATCCAGTCTCTCAGTTCAATCCATAATTTGTTGGTGTATTACAACGATCTGTAACCCACTAACCTTGAATGGTCCCTTACAGCAGTGGTTCTCAAAGCCGGTCTGTCGCTTGTTCAGGGAAAGCCCCTGGCAGGCCGGACCGGTGTATTTACTTGCCGCGTCTGCAGGTTCGGCCAATCGCGGCTCCCACTGGCCGCGGTTCACCACTCCAGGCCAATGGGGACTGCGGCAGGTAAACAAACCGGTCCGACCCGCCAGGGACTTTCCCTGAACAAACGGCGGACCGGCTTTGAGAACCACTGACTTACAGTATGTGCCAACTACTGATGCTAAACAATCTGTTCCACCTTGCATTTTGCTGTGGTGCTGGGAGTTCCTTTCCCAGACCTGAGGGAGAGCTCTATGAGGCTCGAAAGCTTCTCTCTTTCACCAACAGAAGTTGGTCCAATAAAAATGTTATTAAAGCTAATGTTAAAAAAAATCATATAATACATAGGTTGAGAAAAAAGTGTCTGTACATCTGGGTATAGTGCTTAGATTATCTACAAATACAAAGTTAGTTTTTTAAAAGTCATATGACACACAGAGTACATAATCAGCAATAACCCAAATTTAGGTGAATAGATTTAACAATACAGTTTAGATATTAGAATCCGAATAGTTGGGTACATCACTCATGAAAAGTTGTACAGAAATTTGGTTGTGGAAAGCAAAATATATCAATGAGTGGAGATTGTCCCTCAGGGCACGTCTTCGCTGGCAACGTTAAAGCACTGCCGCGGCTTGTGGCTTGTGTAGTCGCGGCACCAGTGCTGGGAGAGAGGTCTCCCAGCATTCTAAAAAAAACCCACCTCCATGAAGGGCTTATCTACCAGCACGGGGAATGCAGCTCCCAGCACTGTTGCACTGTCTACACTGGCACTTTACAGCGCTGAAACTTGCAGCGCTCAGAGTGTGTTTTTTCACACCCCTGTGGGAGAAAGTTGCAGCACTGTAAAGTGCCAATGTAGACAAGCCCTTAGTAATTGAGAATTAGATTGGTTGTCCATTTAGAAAGTACAATCCATGAGGAAAATATCTGTTACTTTCCTCCTGAGCTTCTCATCTGCACTCCAGCTCATCCCTCCTGGTATTGCCAATGTCCAGTGATGTGTTCTCTCACCCACCTTGCCAGTTCTGTCTGAAAAAAAATTGAATAACTTTATTGCATTACTAATCCTCTTTAGTTATTCTGGAGGCTGCTGTCTTGAATATACATGAGCCTTGGTGGAAGTCAACTTTTCCAGTGTGAATTGAGTATAAAATGCTACCATCCGATTCAGGAGCAATTTACACTCCCTTTAAGAAAAGGAGTACTTGTGGCACCTTAGAGACTAACAAATTTATTAGAGCATAAGTTTTCGTGAGCTACAGCTCACTTAGTGGAAATCTGTCAACTTCATGAAAAAACTCGCACAGATACAGACAGACATCATCTTCCTCTTGCGAATACAGACTAACATGGCTGCTACTCTGAAACCTGTCATTACACTCCCTTTGCAATTCTTTCACTCAGATGTAAATGACTATTCACAGCAATGGAGAATCTAGCCCCCAGTCTTTCAGGAAATCCCAAAGAGTTTGCAGTAGCTTTCTGCACATGGTACATTGGGTTGTGCAGAGTTCCTTGATTCCTACTCGTGAGCTTATGCTCAAATAAATTTGTTAGTCTCTAAGGTGCCACAAGTACTCCTTTTCTTTTTGCGAATACAGACTAACACGGCTGCTACTCTGAAACTTGATTCCTACTGAATCCCTGGAAACCCCTTCCTTGATAAACAAGGGGGGAAAGTGTGTTTGAGTGTGATGTTGAGCAGAACAGAAATAATGTGCATGCTGACTCCAAAATGGGTTGTTATGCAGCTCACTTGGAGTCTAGATTTCACTTTAACCCCCAACCCTAGTTGTGTTATTACTAATGGGTGACTGAAGTCAGGGAATGAAACATACTAGGCAACATGTCTCAGGTCAAAGGGCAGGACTGAGGCCCCAGAGTGGGTGACCGGAATCTATCTGAATCATGCTGTTTTGTTTTTAAAATGAAAAAATGGTTTCACTTCAGTTAAGAAGTTACTTTGAGATACAGCAAAAACAACAAGGAGTCCTTGTGGCACCTTAGTGACTAACAAATTTGTTTGGGCATAAGCTTTCGTGGGCTAGAACCCACTTCATCAGATGAATGGAGTGGAAAACACAGTAGCAGCTATATATACACACATAGTACATGAAAAGATGGGAGTTGCCTTAGCAAGTGGGGGAGAGGGGGTCAGTCTAACGAGACAATTCAATTAACAGTAGAATAACAAGGGAGGAAAAATAATTTTGTAGTGATAATGAGGATGGTCCATTTCAAACAGTTGACAAGAAGGTGTGAGTAACAGTAGGGGGAAATTAGTATGGTAAAATTAGTTTTTATAATGACCCAAAATGCCTTTTCCGTTGCTGAACTTGGCAGGACAGACATACTGACATTTTGCATCATCAAACCACAGAAGTGGAGATTTTCATAAGAGAAAAAAGAGGAACAGCAGCTGAAATGAATTTAGAAATGGACAGGTTGTAATGACATATATTAATGATATTACCTATTTTCATTTATTTCAGAGACTCTCATACACTCTGGAGATATTGCTATCCATATGGAATGCATTCAGGGTTCTGATAAAAGTAGTTCATCGTGAAGTTTGTCCCTATAACGGCACAGTTATACCAACACAAATGTTATTTTATAGTATTATGATTACATCTGCAGTTAGGCATGGCATCCTAATATCCTGTACACTTTGTTCAGTGTGCTGGATAGCTTTATAACCCATTAGAGATACTGCATTGTGCTGATAAACTTTGTGTAGCTTATTCAGAGATTAAAATGTCTCTGCAGGTAACTTTAGGGGAAGAATTCTAGACATTCAGGCTATATCATCAGTGCAAAAAAGGTGTGTTTTTACGTTGGTAGTTAACTCCTAGCTATCTCGCTATAAAATCCCAGTGGATACAACTCACTGTAATTTTTATCTCAGTGTAACTAGTTGAAGTCAACCCCTAGTGGGAGGTATAGGTTTGACCTCAACTAGCTACATCTAGGTAAAAATTGTCAGTGCCTTATGCCACACAACCTAGGTAGAGCTCCCCCTAGCTGGATACTCATTGGGGTTCTGTGTTTGAGTCCCAATACTCAAGACCCATGTGCCCTACTTAGCCCACCAAAGTAGGCTACAGCCCTGTCTCTCTCCCCTTGGCCTGTCTGGCACAATTTCTAGGCATAGGCTCCCTGTCTGTTATTCCTTTGTGGAAATGGGACCCCAGGGCCAGTGCTGAACCCAGACTCCCCAGTACTTAATCACACCCTTTCCCAGAGCTCTAACCTTATGGGTGCTCTGGGTTTACAGTTTACCTCTTCAGAGACACTTGATAGTGGAAGCACATATCAGATACACAGGTTTTGTAAGGGCTCCTCCAACCAGTCACTTTTTACATTGGTTAGCATAAGAAATACACCAATCCAGGTAAAACAATAACACCTCTATGCATTTCCCTGCCTCATTTTCTTTACTGCTCTTGAGCATTCTTGGGGTTGAAGTCAGAGTCCTCTAAGTGTTCCAGGATCCCACCTCCTGCACATGATTTCTGCACATGAAAGTATGCCCCTCTGTTACTCTCTCCTGCCTTCCTGCCCATGGCTTCTCCTCTGGAACATGCAATCTTTCTGATCACTTCTCCCTGTATTTCTAGCTCTAAAATAGCTGGTGACAGAGGCTTTCTTTTATAACCTCCAGACCTCTTTATCAGGTGACTCACAGATCAGCCTCAGCAGGCGATCAGAGTCCTCTACCAAATAATCTCTTGCTTAATTACCATCCCCCAATAGTTCAGACTTGAAAAACCTGGTTTGCCCTGGGCAGTAGCCATCTCTTTATCCAAGGGGGCTCCATTAGAATGGGCATTAATCAAAATGTAACAACCCTATACTGTTAGTTCTGTGCCAGGTGAAAGAATTTCTCCTGGCCCCTCCTGTGGGTTTTATCTCAATACGGAGACAAAAGACAGCAGATAAGGTAACCAAGCCTCATATTCAAAATGGAATTTGTAGTCAGACACAGACACATTTCCAGAGTACCCAGGACCATCCTGAATTCCTAAATTGTAAATAAATTCCCCACATCATCACACCTTGTCTCCACTCAGATTTTATGTTTGAGAAACCACACCTCTTGACAACTGTGGATTGAAGAGGAGGGGTTTGACTCAAACCACAGTATGGAAGTGAATGGACCTGATTTTCCATCACCTCGCATCTTACCCAGTTATTTACATCTTACATAGGGGGTGTAAATGCTATCATTGTGCTGTAGTGATGTGTGAAAGACTTGTCTATACTAGAAAAGTTGAACTGATTTAACAAAATTGATTTCAAATTGATCTAGTTAAACTGTTGCAAACCTCTAATGTGAGACATACTTAAATCTGTTTAATCATTACTGAAATGGTTCAACACAAGCCAAACTATTTTAGGGGTGGCTGTGGTAGGGGCTGGCACCAGTTTAAATTACTCAGTTTTAAATATTTTAGATGACTAATTGAAGTCCATCTACAGCGGGCCTGATTATGCCCAAGATAGAACTAAAGCTTATTTAGTTGAGCCAGGCACACAGATCAAAAAGAATAGGAGTACCCGTGGCACCTTAGAGACTAACAAATGTATTTGAGCATTGTAAACCCTACCCATGGGTTTACTAAAATGGGTCAATAACAAAGCACTAGAAAATACACTGTAAGGAATAGCCATGAAATAACCCTAGGTGGTGGAGAGGAGGGGATGAATGTGTTTTGGGGGGGCAGGTAGTGCAATGAAGAGATGGGGGGAGGGTGTTCTTGTAATAAAGGGTATTTTGCAATAAACTTGTTCCCCCTTTTCACTATCTTACGCAGGCAATGTACACAGAGAAAAGAAATTTCCTAACTCCTTGATGTCAGAGTCAGGTGGTACAAAGCAGAACCACCACTCTCTGCTCTTGCCAACAAGGAACATGTGGCAAAGGAGACAGATTATACTCTTTGCCCTACATTTCCCCAAATGCAGTGAGCAATGTTCCCCTTAATTTTTCCCAGGCATGTGTGGAATGAATTTTCTTATGTACACCAATATGGAGGTGATATGTGGCGAGGGTGGGGCTGAGAGGTTCGGAGTGTGGAAGGGGGCTCAGGGCTGGGGCAGAGGGTTGGGGTGCCAGGGAGTGAGGGCCCTGGCTGGGGGTGCAGGCTCTGGGGCAGGGCCAGGGATCAGGGTTTCAGGGTGTGGGAGGGGGCTCACGGTTTTGGCAGAGAGTTGGGGTGGGGCCGGGGATCAGGGGTTTGGAGTGCAGGCTGCCCCAGGGCTTCAGCGGGGAGAGATGACTGCCCCCAGCCTTCTCTCCCCACAGCAGCACCTGGGCTGGGGGTGGCGTGGAGGTGCCTTTCCCTGCTGCAGTAACTCTGGGTCGGGATGGGGGAGAGGCATCTCTCCACACCGCAGCAGCTCTGGACCTGGCTGGCACAGGGGGAGAGGCGCCTCTCCCCACTGCAGTCCTGAGCACCTGATAGGCTTGGTAGGAAACTGAGGCAGTGAGTTAAGGTTTGAACATAGGATCAGCATAAAATCATGGACATTAAATACCAAAAGCCCCATCACGTGTGGATCCCTTCTAGCCCGTTTCCTAGGGTTATTCCATGGCTATTCCTTACAGTGTATTTTCTAGTGCTTTGTTATTTACCCATTTTAGTAAACCCATGGGTAGGGTTATGACTTTTTTTCTACTAAAAGCGCAATTTTGACCAGAGTATTGCACCCAGCAGGTTCCCCACTGTTGGCACAGTTCACACAGCAAAGGCATAACCACTAAACAGGATTCCCTTCCCAGCCCCTGCAGAAGTTAACTGAAAACAAATGCCTAGAGATTTCCAGCAGGCACCACTCCATTAGTCCCCTGAGTCCAAAGCAGATTCAGCATCGTCTCCCATTCATGACACTACTAGCCCTGGGCAGAAATCTTCTCAATTCACGCTGATGTGTTTTTCCCTGGATCCTGTATCCCCAAACACTTCCTTTTAAAGGTCTCTTTCTACAGGAGACTGAATTGTCAGCACCAACCTGTAGGCCTGATAGATTGTACACTTCCTGCATTGCAGGGTAGGTTTTTTAGCTCACATATAAGGAAACCCAGTAATCCTTAATTGATCTTTCTAGAGGCAGGGTACATACACCTCATCATAGGCACTTCCTACCCTTGATCCACCCATCTTCTAAAAACCAAACCTTGTTTTCTGTTTAATCTCCCTCTAACCAGACATTAGGTACACAAGTTGTTTTGGAAGATCTAAAAGTTACTCAGTCTGAGGTTTTTAACATAACATTTCAAAAATGGCTTGGTCTGGAAACTCAACATTTGTTTCATTTCCATTGTCCTTGAGGAGAATTAAGGCTTTTTGAGTATTTGTAAGAAGGTTGGTTGATGTTAATTTTAGGGCTATTCAATATGAAAACATTGAACTTTGAAAACTTTATCAGGTCCCAGCAGAGCTTACATACTTTGGAGGTTTTAAGATTTCATTTAGCCCAGGGCTTTGCAAACTTCATTGCACCGTGACTCCCTTCTGACAACAAAAATTACAACCCCAAGATGGAGGACCGAAGCCTAAGCCCACCCGAGCCCCTGCACCCCAAGCAGGAGGCCAAAGCCCAAGGGCTTCAGCCCCAGGCAGGGGGCCTGTAACCTGAGCCCTGCCACTTAGGGCTGAAGCACTCAGCCTTCTGCTTCAGCCCCAGGCTGTGGGGTTCGGACTTCGGCCCTGGTGAACCCATTCAAATGGGGTCACGATCCACTTTGGAGTCTCGACCCACAGTTTGAGAACGGCCGATTTAGCCCTTTTCATTTCCCAGATATCCTTGAAAGTCATCACTAGGACAGAAAGTACCTCACAAATATTTCCCGCCCCCCCCCCCCCCAAAAAAGATGCCTAGGTGTTGAGAATCCTCCCCAACATTCCGCTGCTTACCTTTATCCTGCTCCCAAGAGCTGCTGGGTTCCCTAGCCACTGGCAGCTTCTCATAAACACACCCCTCATCTGGACAGAAATGCAGATGGGCTATAACTGCTCAGGGCGGAGAGGCATTGTGCATCAGACATCTTGGGAAAGGTGAGCAAGAGTGAAAGTGCTGAGTGCTCAGGATAAACTGGTAGAGTGACCGGAGAGGGGGAAAAGACTGGAAGGAAAAGGAACAGAGATGAGCTTCTTTTCAATTAATCATGGCCCAAAAAGGAAACTAGTAGTGGAGGTACAGGGATATTATCAAATGGCAGAGTTCATGCCCCATCTCCCTCTCCTTCCCATTCATGACCCAGCTGGTGTAAACTTTTCTGTCCAACATGCAACTATCCCCCTCATCCTCAAGCAAACCTTGTAATCCTTTCATTGCCAAAACACATCCACCCACTGTTCCAATAGGTGTAACCCATTCAGTACAAACAATACTTGGAGTGCAAACAATACTTCCATCTCAGCACTGAGAGCAAGAGAGCAAGTGCGAGAGCTATTCAAGGGATTTTAAAGCTATGAAAGTGTAAACACAGAAAGACACATTAATGATATCCAAAGCCCTTCTTAAAAACTAGTACAATGCTCCAAAGGGAAACACAGCAAAAGAGAAACTGGAGGATGCACCCTGCAAAGCTGGTTTCCTCCTTTCTTCTGCCTTTACTACAAAAAGAACAGAAAAAGGCTTATATCAGGAGAGGTTTTGGCTTGTTATGGGTTTTCTTTGCAACCAGGAGAAGCTAGTAGTATTTGCCAGGTATACTATATTTACATTTATAGCACCACCTGGTATTCGAAATGCAGCATTGCAGCTACCCATTGATAAGAATGGAAAAATCACCAAACACTAATTTGGTTGTTTTAATTTTTGCATGATGGCATTTCCTAAATTTGAGTGTTTGATTTTGCAAACTTAATGTTTTAGCACAATTTTTAATGTAATTTTATATATAATGGACTCCTGACCTCTTTCTTTTCTCTTCCTGCTCATTTTAAACAAGTTAGTTGGTGGCCCACAATTCTGTGCTACCTCTGTAGAGTGACATTCTCCCAGGAAGGTTTCATATAAAACATGCACCACCTCAGTGCACTCACTCTGCAGCCAGTGTAATTGTTTGAGGATCTGCCATCTTATTACGTATTATATTTTTAATGTCTGATTCTGCTGAGTAAAGTTTCTCCTCCATGATAAATAGAATTGGTTTAATATCCCAGTGCTTTTCTCCATGGATTTAAGCCCAACAGAACCGCATAAAGAGAAAGTATTGCTTATGTTCATGATTCATTTATGGCAAGTTTAGTGATATTTGGTGTTCTTCTTAAAGATCAAATGATTTTTCAGAGAATTCCAGCTCTCATTTTTTAGTTTCTAGCTCCCATAGTTGTGGAGGAATAGTTGAAACTATGAACCCTAATGGGTGAAAACCCATAAGGCAAGTAAAAACGCAACATGTATTATTTAAAAAAATCTCATGACTTTTAAGCTAATCTTATGGTTTTTACATCTATCTCAGAATTTCTGAGTGTTTGAGGTTGGCAATGCTATCTTCAGCTAACCGTGCTCATAAAAATGCTGCAGAATGGTTCTACCTTGTCACCATCTTATTGCCCCCATGCCCTAGTCTTCCTGAAATACAAGCTGCTACAGGCAACAGTACTTCAGGCCCATATTTTAAATCTGCTCTAACATGTGCACCGTGTAGCTCAAACGCTGTTTCTCCGTGTGACCACTCTCATTTGAGCTTGGCAAACTGACGTGGGGTAATCCTGAGTGCAGATCCCTTGAGATAAGTGCTGCAGTGAAGACAAGCCCTCGGAACACCTCTGAACACTTCCAAGTAAAATTCCCCCTTGTCCCACTGAGCAGAGTAAATCTGCCGCTTTGATATACCTAGACTCTGGCCAATGGTGGAGGAGAAGCATGTGTGTGGAGACAAGATTCTGCCCATTATCACACGTCCCCATCCCCTTGTTCAGGTGGGTAACCGCATTTACTCAAAGTCCAGGTAGGCGAGGTAGGGGCTTAAGGAACAGTCTCTCTCACTCCCGACATGAGCGTTTAGTCCAAGACACAGTCTTGCCACTCTTAACCTCTATGTGCATCATTTTCTCATCTGTAGAATGAGATAATATCACAGCAGTGTTATGAGGCTCTATTTGTTAGGGCTGCATTAGTCATTGTACAGAGCTTGAGAGCAGTGCGGGGGTGAGGGGAGGGAATGCCAGTTGCAGTTCCCTGAGTCAGCTTACTGATTTTGCTCTAAAGAAAAGCTGCAGGGGGGAAGCTTTAATTTATGCAGGCTTGGAAGGATTAGATTTGTATTGGTAAATGTCGGTGAACATCAATTTCACTGTACACACACAAACCACAGAAAAATATTTCCTTCAATAATAATTAACATTTACAGATAGACAGAGTAAGAAAAATGTCATGTGAGAACTTAATAGAGTCAAACTCCAGTGATTTAGACTTCTGAATTAGGCTGGTCACAAATGAACTAGCAAATGAATAGTAAAACAGGTATGATTTGTTGATTGAGGTATATTTTTTGTATATTTTGACACAGGTAAACAATTTGTGTTTTAATGATTTATACAGCTTTAACATTTTGAATCTGAAAGTCTACTGCCATTCAATAATTGTCTGACACCCCTTCCCTCCATAATTTCATGCAACTGTGAAAATTTAAATCAATAAAAACAGAAAAAAATGCTTAAAAATAAACTTGTTTGATATACCTAGTTTTAAATTTATGCCTGGTATTATCCATCAAAATTATTTTAAGAATAAAATTCTGCCAGGCATAAATTTATGCCAGCAGAGAATGCAACACAAAGTGAACTAAGCAGACCTGAGGATCCAACCAATTAATGTTTGTGAGGTGCTCAGACACTGTGGGTATTGGAACCACACAAGTAACTAGATAGCACTACTATGTATTTACCGTCAGTATACTGGAAATGTGGCAATTCTCGCTCTGCTAATCTAGAAACATCCAGTGGTCTCACTTTATTTCTCAGCAAATAATGAAGAGAATAGTACTACAAGGAGGCGGCATATTATTAAATCTTCCTTACTTGCACACCTATCCCACAGAACCTTTGCTAATATATTATGAAGAATTAAAACTGAATTACATTTGTCAACATAAGAACAGCCATACTGGGTCAGACCAAAGGTCCATCTAGCCATAGGCGCTGTCTCTGTGGGTGCTCCAGGGGGAAAAATTGGTGGGTGCTCTGCACCCACTGGCAGCCAAGCTCCCGGCCCTGCCCCTCCGCCCCAGCTCACTTCCGCCTCCTCCCCTGAGTGCACCGCATCCCCGCTACTCCTCCCAGTGCTTGCCACCACAAAACAGCTGTTTTGCAGCATAACAAGCTGTGGGAAGGAGGGGAGAAGAGCGGGAATGCAGCACGCTCAGGGGAGGAGGTGGGGAAGAGGTGGGACCGGAGCGGGGATTTGGGGAAGGAGTCCAATAGGGGCAGGGAGAGGGCAGAGTTGGGGCAGGGACTTTTGGGGAAGCGGCTGGAATGGGGGTAGGGCAGGGATGGAGTCAGGTGGGGTCGAGCACCCACTGGAGCCAAGAGAAGTTGGCACCTGTGCATCTAGCCCAGTGTCCTGTCTTCTGACAGTGGCCAGTGCCAGGTTCCCCAGAGGGAAACAACAGAACATGTAATCATCAAGTGATCCATTTCCTGTCACTCATTCCCAGCTTCTGGCAAACAGGGGCAAGGGGCACCACATAAGTGAACAAGGTACATTCAGTGATGTACTAGCCTTCATTTTTTAAAATTCATGTTTGTTAAAATGCTTGTTCACAAACCCTTAATGCCAGGTAGTGAGGTTCTAACTTTTTGTTATTAGTGGGATGGGGAAATTGCTGGTTTCGAAAAAAAATGATATATCTTAAACAAATGTGATTTTTGTATGTCATTGTATCTGTATATTGATTCATATGCTATCTATTTAATTTAGTAGAAACCAGTACAGTGAGTTAAAAGCTGACTTTTTAATTAATCCCACTTTGGAAGGAAATGGAAATGGTAAGATTGTATGTGCTGTAGTTTTTAACTTTTGATTTATTTTTCTAAAGTCAGAAGTTCCTGCCCAGCTTGTTGCATTATAATAAGTGTCACATCCCCTCCACATCCTGTGTGGGCTTAGGGTTACCACCTGTCTGGGTTTTACCCTGGCAGTCCAGTTTTTGGCTTCTCTGCCAGGTGTCCATTTTTCAACTGGAAAGTCTGGGCAAAAAGGGGACCTGGCAATCCTAAATGGCACCCAAACCAAAAGTCTGGTTACCGTGGGGCTGGGGGAGGCGTCAGGTCATTAACCCACACCAGCCTCTGCTCAGCCGGGGCCGCCTCCTACCTTCAGGCAGGCTCCTTGAGACACCAGCAAGTAACGGGGGTGGGATGGAAAGCAGCGAGCAACAGGGACAGAGCCTTTGAGGGGGAAAAACAGAGCAGGGGTGGGGCCTTGGGGAAAGAGGCAGAAAAGGGGGCAAGACCTGTGGGAAGAGCCAGAAAAGGGGTGGGGCCTCGAGGGAAGAGGTGGAGCAGGGATGGGGCCTTGGAGGGAAGAAGCAAGGCAGGGGGCAGGGCTTCGGGGGGTCTAGTTACCAGCAATTAGAAAGGTGGCAACCCTATGAGTGCTACCTATATCACAGCTATCCACAACACCCACTCCTGTGCTGGTGCATGGGGAATGGGCAGACAGGCAGGAATTCTGCCCTCCCAATGTTCTGGCCAGCACAGAGAGCTGGCATGAAGGGGAAAGTAATCTGTGCCAGGTACAGGGCTGGTGCAAATGATTCCCCATCCTGGAAGAGGGGAAACCATGAACCAGCTTATTCATCTCTGAGTCATAATATGGTCTCTGGTCTGTTCCGGGGTAATACAACTATTCAGAGAACACAGGAACTTCCAAACTGGATCAGACCTAAGGTCCATCTAGTCCAGCAACCTGTCGCAGACAGTGGTTACTACTAGATGCCTCAGAGGAAGGTGTGGGAACCCCACAGAAGACAGATGTGGAGTAATCTGCTCCCCACGTAGGTCTTATGCTGGTATCTAATAGTTATTGACTAGTTTAAGCCCTAAAGCAAAAGGTTTAATACCCCTTTCAAAATTTGTGTTGACAGTAAGTGTGATAACTCTGAATATTGGTATATTATATAAATGACCAAACCCTTTTGGAATCTTGTGTGAAAAAGGATTCCTTGCATTGGTTCACAATTTCCCACCTTTTAATTTCACTGTCTCCTGAGGGCTTGTGGCCCTCACTGGTTTGGGCTTCTTCAAACAACGGTAGTAGTTAATATTAGGAAAGAAGACAGAATTGAAGGCTGCCTAACCAGGGTAGCATTGAGAAAGATACAATGCTATACAACACTGTGGTTAATTCAGGAGACATTTCAGCAATGGGGTAAACATAACAAGGGAAAATATGAAATACATTTGATGTGGGTGTACTTAGAAAAATACTCCAGGTGAGGTGTAAAATGCTTAAGAATATGAGGAAATTCAGGAGCCTCCCCACCTACATACAAGCGTATGAACATCATGATTGCCGAGGTTATCACTTTTAGAAATACTATTCCAAAGTTACCCCTGGTAACGACAGAGTGGTTAACTGAAACACTGATAGACTGACTTCAGTGGCATCAATTTAGGAAGCAGCACTTCCTAGACTAAATCAAAAGTGCAGAATCCTCTCTTGACTTGGGGCCCTGTGAAGAAATCCATTTATTATTCATTATTATTAATAATATTTGGCTCCCAGTATTTTTTCATTCCATCCCACTTTCATTCAATATTATCTGAGTCACTTATATTCAATAAGCACCAAGACTCTGCATGTGATGCACTGCACGTAATTTGGTTGGTGTCAATCAACAAAACAGATTTGTAGTATTGAGCCTTGTTGTTCCTCCATCAATGTGCTCTGTTCTGTTCTAATTCATTCCATGCCATTTGGAAGAAGAACAGGACCCAAAAAGAACCAAGGGGAAAATCCTCATCTGATGTAAACTGTCAAAGCTTCAATGACTTCACCTGAACTATAATAATATATACTAGCGGAGGATCTTTTCCCAAATCCTTTGACATTCATGTGCTCACTCATTCATGCATTTTACTAAGGATATATTAAGCACTATAATTTTCAGTCAGTCTATTCCCAGATTCCAAAATATCAAGAGTTCTATATACAAGACCTGTTCCTGCTTCCACTGACTTTAGGAGGAGCAGAATTAGTCATTAATCATATTGTCATTTGAACGATGAAGCCTGGGCTACAACATTTGAGGATAATGTAGGGAAGGAAATAGACTTCTAGGATCGAGGCTGGCACAACTGATAAAGAGAGCTTTAAACTAGGAATTGGGGGGAGATGGATGGGAGATGTCCAGAAAATCTCCATGCCAGATTTTAGCATTGAGAGGGAAAAAGATGAAGTAAGAAAGGATACAGCCGTGGGTAGGAGAATGTATACAAGGAGCGAGGGCAGTGTGGATACTAGTCTAATAGGTTATACTGGCTGTAGAATGACTGTGCCTAATAGGGTACAAAATGTGAGAGAGTCCAAACAGCAAAAATTAAGATGTTTGTACACCAATGCGAGGAGTCTAGGTAACAAAATGGAGGAACTAGAGCTACTGGTGCAGGAAGTGAAACCAGATATTATAGGGATAACAGAAACATGATGGAATAGTAGTCATGACTGGACTACAGGTATTGAAGGGTATGTGCTCTTTAGGAAAGACAGAAACAAAGGTAAAGGGGGTGGAGTAGCATTGTATATCAATGATGAGGTAGAATGTAAAGAAATAAGAAGCGATGCAATGGATAAGACAGAATCCGTCTGGGCAAAAATTACATTGGGGAAGAAAACTAGTAAAGCCTCTCCTGCGATAGTGCTTGGGGTGTGCTATAGACCTCCGGGATCTAATTTGGATATGGATAGAGCCCTTTTTAATGTCTTTAATAAAGTAAATACTAATGGAAACTGCGATCATGGGAGACTTTAACTTCCCAGATATAGATTGGAGGACCAGTGCTAGTAATAATAATAGGGCTCAGATTTTCCTAGATGCGATAGCTGATGGATTCCTTCATCAAGTAGTTGCTGAACCGACTAGAGGGGATGCCATTTTAGATTTAATTTTGGTGAGTAGCGAGGACCTCATAGAAGAAATGGTTGTAGGGGACAATCTTGGCTCAAGTGATCATGAGCTAATTCAGTTCAAACTAAATGGAAGGATTAACAAAAATAAATCTGCAACTAGGGTTTTTGATTTCAAAAGGGCTGACTTTCAAAAATTAAGGAAATTAGTTAGGGAAGTGGATGGGACTGAAGAACTTGTGGATCTAAAGGTAGAGGAGGCCTGGGATTACTTTAAATCAAAACTGCAGAAGCTATCGGAAGCCTGTATCCCAAGAAAGGGGAAAAAATTCATAGGAAGGAGTTGTAGACCAAGTTGGATGAGCAAGCATCTTAGAGAGGTGATTAAGAAGAAGCAGAAAGCATACAGGGAGTGGAAGATGGGAGGGATCAGCAAGGAAAGCTACCTAATTGAGGTCAGAAGATGTAGGGATAAAGTGAGAGAGGCTAAAAGTCGAGTAGAGTTGGACCTTGCAAAGGGAATTAAAACCAATAGTAAAAGGTTCTATAGCCATATAAATAAGAAGAAAACTAAGAAGGAAGAAGTGGGGCCGCTTAACACTGAGGATGGAATGGAGGTTAAAGATAATCTAGGCGTGGCCCAATATCTAAACAAATACTTTGCCTCAGTCTTTAATAAGGCTAAAGAGGATCTTGGGGATAATGGTAGCATGACAAATGGGAAGGAGGATATAGAGGTAGATATTACCATATCAGAGGTAGAAGCGAAACTGAAACAGCTTAATGGGACTAAATCGGGGGGCCCAGATGATCTTCATCCAAGAATATTAAAGGAATTGGCACCTGAAATTGCAAGCCCATTACAAGAATTTTTAATGAATCTGTAAACTCAGGAATAGTACCGAATGATTGGAGAATTGCTAATATAGTTCCTATTTTTAAGAAAGGAAAAAAAAGTGATCCGGGTAACTACAGGCCAGTTAGTTTGACATCTGTAGAATGCAAGGTCCTAGAAAAAATTTTGAAGGAGAAATTAGTTAAGGACATTGAAGTTAATGGTAAATGGGACAAAATACAACATGGTTTTACAAAAGGTAGATCGTGCCAAACCAACCTAATCTCCTTTTTTGAAAAGGTAACAGATTTTTTAGATAAAGGAAATGCAGTGGATCTAATTTACCTAGATTTCAGTAAGGCATTTGATACCGTGCCACATGGGGAATTATTAGTTAAATTGGAGAAGATGGGGATCAATATGAACATCAAAAGGTG
The DNA here is from genome assembly GCF_009764565.3 of Dermochelys coriacea. Taxonomy (NCBI): domain Eukaryota; kingdom Metazoa; phylum Chordata; order Testudines; family Dermochelyidae; genus Dermochelys; species Dermochelys coriacea. Next base: position 125,218,632 of record NC_050068.2, on the reverse strand, counting down.
GATAAGAAATTGGTTAAAGGGGAGACTACAACGGGTCCTACTGAAAGGCGAACTGTCAGGTTGGAGGGAGGTTACCAGTGGAGTTCCTCAGGGATCGGTTTTGGGACCAAACTTATTTAATCTTTTTTATTACTGACCTTGGCACAAAAAGTGGGAGTGTGCTAATAAAGTTTGCAGATGATACAAAGCTGGGAGGTATTGCCAATTCAGAGAAGGATCGGGATATTATACAGGAGGATCTGGATTACCTTTTAAACTGGAGTAATAGTAATAGGATGAAATTTAATAGTGAGAAGTGTAAGGTTATGCATTTAGGGATTAATAACAAGAATTTTAGCTATAAGTTGGGGACGCATCAATTAGAAGTAAATGAAGAGGAGAAGAACCTTGGAGTATTGGTTGATCATAGGATGACTATGAGCTGCCAATGTGATATGGCTGTGAAAAAAGCTAATGCGGTTTTGGGATGCATCAGGAGAGGCATTTCCAGTAGGGATAAGGAGGTTTTAGTACCGTTATACAAGGCACTGGTGAGACCTCACCTGGAATATTGTGTGCAGTTCTGGTCTCCCATGTTTAAAAAGGATGAATTCAAACTGGAGCAGGTACAGAGAAGGGCTACTAGGATGATCCGAGGAATGGAAAACTGGTCTTATGAAAGGAGACTTAAGGAGCTTGGCTTGTTTAGCCTAACTAAAAGAAGGTTGAGGGGAGATATGATTGCTCTCTATAAATATATCAGAGGGATAAATATAGGAGAGGGAGAGGAATTATTTAAGCTCTGCACCAATGTGGACACAAGAACAAATGGGTATAAACTGGCCACCAGGAAGTTTAGACTTGAAATCAGACGAAGGTTTTTAACCATCAGAGGAGTGAAGTTTTGGAATAGCCTTCCAAGGGAAGCAGTGGGGGCAAAAGATCTATCTGGTTTTAAGATTCTACTCGATAAGTTTATGGAGGAGATGGTATGATGGGATAATGGGATTTTGGTAAGTAATTGATCTTTAAATATTCAGGGTAAATAGGCCAAATCCCCTGAGATGGGATATTAGATGGATGGGATCTGAGTTACTATAGAAAATTCTTTCCTGGGTATCTGGCTGGTGAATCTTGCCCATATGCTCAGGGTTTAGCTGATTGCCATATTTGGGGTTGGGAAGGAATTTTCCTCCAGGGCAGATTGGAGAGGCCCTGGAGGTTTTTTGCCTTCCTCTGTAGCATGGGGCATGGTTGACTTGAGGGAGGCTTCTCTGCTCCTTGAAGTCTTTGAACCATGATTTAAGGACTTCAATAGCTCAGACATGGGTGAGGTTTTTCATAGGAGTGGGTGGGTGAGATTCTGTGGCCTGCGCTGTGCAGGAGGTCGGACTAGATGATCAGAATGGTCCCTTCTGACCTTAGTATCTATGAATCTATGAATATATAATTGTATAGGAGTCACATGACAATTGCAACAGCCTTTAAGAAGATGTTAATTTCTCAAAACTCTATATTTACTAAAAAGATATCTGAGACCCAGTTTAATGTTGTTATTGCAGAAATCAGCAGGTGGTGCTGTTACACAACCTCACAAATTATTTTATATAACATTGGAGCATGGTTCAGCCTTGGAAGAAATGTTTTTATTGTGTTACTTAGTGATGTAGTTTTTTCACGCGGGATCTGAGGTGAATGGCAGGCAAATTTTCTTTCTTCCTTAATCTCGCTAATCAAGGTCAATTCTTGAGGCACAGTTGCTTCCTGGAAACAAGGAATTGGTTTTTGTCCTGAGATTCCTAAAAGAGGGGATTACCTGCATGCTGTTTATCCACCTCTATTCCAAGACAGGTGTAGCTAGTGTTAAATAAATAAAGCTGCACTAAGAATATACCCAGCCTCTATGTCACTGACTTGTTTTCCAACAGGAAGTTGACCTACAAGACTGTAGAACAGAGGTGGGCAGACTATGGCCTGCGGGCCACATCCGGCCCATGGGACCATCCTGCCCGGCCCCTGAGCTCCTGGCCTGGGAGGCTAGCCCCTGGCCCCTCCCCTGTTATCTCCCCTCCCCCATAGCCATGATTCAGTGCAGGCAGTGGGGCTGCGAGCTCCTGCTGCTCTGAGCAGCATGGAAAGGGGGGGCGGCGATGGTGGAGCACTTGCGCGGGGTGGTGCAGGGGTCCCGGCGGGCAGTCGGGGGGTAGGGAGCGGAGGGGGGTTGGATGGGGGTGGGATCCCAGCGGGGGTGGTCAAGGGACAAGGAGCAGGGGGGATTGGATGGGTCAGGAGTTCTGAAGGGGACAGTCGGGGGTGGGAAGTGGAAGGGGCGAATAGGGGGTGGGGGCCAGGCTGTTTGGGGGGTACAGCCTTCCCTACCCAGCCCTCCATATCGTTTCACACCCCGATGATGGCTCTCGTGCCAAAAATGTTTGCCCACCTCTTCTCTAGAATCTTTTACCACTAGGCAGAGGGGCAACAGAGGGGCCTGACTCTGTAAGGTGCTGAGCACTTTCAAATCCATTGACTTCAATATGAGTTGAGGATACATACCACCTCTCAGGATCATGCCCTCATTCATGTTTCTACAAGAACAGGGCAAAATTTTTCGGCAGAAATACTTTTGGTGAAAAAATGCATATCTGGTGACACTAAAACATTTGCTAAATTCATGTTGGTTTCAACCAATTGTTTTGGTTGAAAATAATCTCCCCCACCCCAAAAAAATTCCAACAAATTTCAAAACATTTTGCTCTGATATTTTCAAAACAAAATGTTTTGATTTTTTGGTTTGAAGTGAACTGCATTTCAAAATTACCTTTAATTTTATTTTTAAAACAATGAAAAAGTTTTTAAATGGTCAAAATCAAAATGAAATATTTCAGTTTTGTCAAAACAAAACAATGAGCTTGCCCTTAAACAAACTCTTTTTGACTTTTTGATTCACTGAAAAAAATATTTAAAAATCATTTTGGTTCAACCCAAAACAATTGTTTTTCAATTTTTCAGAATTGCCAGCAAACCAAAGAATATCCGTTATGCACACAGCTCTAGTTACTACATTGCATACAGTCAATGAGGACACCAACATGGGAGTTACAAGTACTTAGCCCCTTGGGAGTCAACCTTTTGCGTTTGAATCACCACAGATTTAGACCCCAGTTCAGAATAGTATCCAATGTTCAAGATGGCACTTAAGCAAATACTTAACTTTGAGCACAAGTTTGTTGAAGTTAATCCCCCAAAATGTATAAAGCACCCCTTATCAAACACCCCATAATATGAAAAATAACGTAAAATACTCATCAATACAGTAAGGTAAGAAACCACCTGTCACAATGTCTGGAGTGGCTCAGAACCGTGAGTGCCGACCTAAAGGCAGACTGTCAAAAGGCAGGGCAGACAACCCAAACTGGTTGTATGTCCTATCATTAGATTTCACCAACCTGGTAACAAGCATGACCCCCTAAAGCACAACAACAGACTTACTATGGAGTCACAGACAGTCCCTTTGGGCATTCCAGTCTATCTTGCCACCCAGGCAAGCTGGACTTTGTGATAGATGGTCACTTGACACCAAACATCACAACAATATCCAGGTTTCAGAATAGCAGCTGTGTTAGTCTGTATCAGCAAAAAGAATAGGAGTACTTGTGGCACCTTAGAGACTAACAAATTTATCTGAGCATAAGCTTTCATGGGCTACAGCCCACTTCATCGGATGCATAGAATGGAACATATAGTAAGAAGATATTTATATATACAAAGAACATGAAAAGGTGGAAGTACCCATACCAACTGTAAGAGGCTAATTAATTAAGAGGAGCTATTATCAGCAGGGGGAAAAAAACTTTTGAAGTGATAATCAAGGTGGCCTATTTCAGACAGTTGACATGAAGGTGTGAGGATATCTTGGTATATATAAATATCTTCTGACTATATGTTCCATTCTATGCATCCGATGAAGTGGACTGTAGCTCATGAAAGCTTATGCTCAAATAAATTTGTTAGTCTCTAACAATATTCAGGTTACTCCTAGTGCCAAAGGACCAGTCACTTACCTGACAATTGTACTCAGATCTCAAACCAAAGACAACACCTGTAGTCAATTCTGTAATAAACTAACTAAAGAGTTAAGAAAAGAAATGGGAGTTATTTACAAGATTACAACAAATAAGCATACACACAAATGAATTACAGACCTAGATTTAAAAAGGTAATACAAGCTTCTATTAAAAGCAGCGGTGTATGTCCTTTAGGGCTGACCCATGCCAAGCAGCATGGGGATCTCTTGCTTATGTTTAGGAATCTTTGCCTCTCAGAGTCCAGACAGCATACAGAGACCCAGTTCCTCCTTGTCCGGGATTTTTATTCCCTTCACCCCAAATCCAAGTTGATGTGATGAGATCATGTACAGACCTCCCCTTCCTGGAGGGAGTAATGGATGAAATCTCTGTCTTTTGCTGCTGCACAGTGCCTCCTTTGCCTTCAGTGGCCCATAGGACAAACACTTTACCTTAAAAAGAAAAGGAGTACTTGTGGCACCTTAGAGACAAACAAATTTATTTGAGCATAAGCTTTCGTGAGCTACAGCTCACTTCATCGGACGCATAGAATGGAACATATAGTCAGAAGATATTTATATATACCAAGATATCCTCACACCTTCTTGTCAACTGTCCGAAATAGGCCATCTTGATTATCACTTCAAAAATTTTTTCCCCCCTGCTGATAATAGCTCCTCTTAATTAATTAGCCTCTTACAGTTGGTATGGGTACTTCCACCTTTTCATGTTCTTTGTATATATAAATATCTTCTTACTATATGTTCCATTCTATGCATCCGATGAAGTGAGATGTAGCTCACAAAAGCTTATGCTCAAATAAATTTATTTGTCTCTAAGGTGCCACAAGTACTCCCGTTCTTTTTGAGGATACAGCCTAACACGGCTGCTACTCTGAAACTTTATCTTAATTAATGCTTCTTTTCCTGTTTGGTGACAGAAGTTTACAACGCAAACACTCAATATTACTTTGTACCATGGGACACAGATATTATAAGTAGGATTAATACATGCAGCATCCTAGAAGCATTCCATGACTCTAAACACTAAACACATTCTTATAATACTAATATCTATTTTAACTAACCCACAGGTGAGCCAGACTGATTTCCAGCTTTCATCTGTCTGCGTTCAGTGAGGCTCTGGGCCTTGGCATGAGCTAGCACCTTGTCTGCCAGTGTCACACCTCCCTCTAAAAATGTTAACTATTAAAACCAATTGAAAGGGCCTGCATAAAGGAGGGTGGGGTGGGAATGTGGAGTGGAGGAGGAGGTGGAGAAGATAATAAATGGATCAAGAATGGGCCTGGTAAAACATCTTTGGAGGAAAAAGCTTTAAGCCTATTTAAGATATAGCAGCCATTCTTGGTGATGTATGCTCAGGTGGCTGGATCTTGCATCTTGCTATTGCAACTAGAAACAAAACTCATTAAGCACTTTAGAAAATAGCTAAAACTATTTTTTGGTCCAAAGGGCAGAGTGAATATGATTTAATGTGGAGGGAATGAACAAACTAAGAGTTTTATCATGTGTTAGATTAACTTGTTCTTTAAAAAAAATTCACCAGAAATACATTTTTTAACCAGGTCTAATCTCTACCATCTCGAGAGTCTTCTTTTGTGGGAAAAGGTGCCTGAAGCTTTTCCATTTGTCCCAATCCAGGAAAGATCACTGAATCTATCTCACTATCATGGGAAAACTGCCAAATGGCACCATAGAGATGCTTAAGAACCAAATGCTGCAGACCACTTTGCCTGCCCTCTACTTGTTCATCTTCATCCTCAGCATTCCCCTCAATTCTATCTCCTTATGGTTCCTTTGCCGCCATTCAAGGCCTTGGACTCCCACCATCATGTTTTCCATTAACCTGACAATCACGGACTTGCTATACAGCATACTCCTCCCTTTTCAAGTTGTCTACCACTTACGGGGAAATGACTGGCCCTTTGGACAGGTTCTGTGCCGCATCGTAACTGTGCTATTCTATGCAAACATGCACTGTTCCGTTTTAACCATGACGAGCATCAGCATAGAGCGCTACCTGGGAATTGTTCACCCGCTGAAGCACAGGGCCATGAGACCCATTAGAACAGCTCTGCTGACCTGCATCATCGTTTGGATATTTGTTTTACTGCTGCACTTCCCACTCATGAAGACAGAGCTAACCTTCCAGGTAGAGGAGCTGCAGATAACCACTTGTTTTGATATATTGCCCAAAGCTATGTTTCCTTCAAGAAATCATTTCATTGCTTATTTTGGCTCTCAAGTTCTTCTGTGCTTTTTCCTACCTTTGCTAATAATGGCATTCTGCTACACCTTAGTTATTCGAACTCTTCTTAACTCCCCTCCCACACAACTAAGGGAAATTAAGAAGCAGACAATTTATCTGATAATAGTGTTGCTTACAGTCTTTATAGTGTGTTACATGCCCAATATTGTGATATCAATCATCCATTTCATCTATAGTACCCAAAATAAGACTGCTTATGTGGAATATAAGCTGTCTCTGGCTTTGAATAGCCTTAATTGTTGCTTCGATCCATTTGTTTATTTTTTTGGTTCCAAAGAGTTTCGACGAAAGATACAGAAGAAACTCTGCAGATGCATGCCTGATATATTCAGTGAAACTGTCACCATCTTTTCAGAACAAGATGTGCCAATAACATCCAGAGAACATGCGCCACATAATTAAAAAATGTATTTGTTCTGGAACAGATTATATTAGTCATTGCACCGAATCATCATCCAGAGAGTTTAGAAATTGTTCTATTTTAGAACACAGAATGTCAAGAGATACAGAAAAGTACACCAGGCAATATATTGCCACAACTTATTCTGGAAACAAACCAGGCACTCAGGAAGGCTCAACATGCATGAAAAAAGGCATCTCTCTTAGCTTGCTCAGAACAATGCATTATGGGACGTAAACTACTATAAATTAGGAACACAAGAAATGTGTCAGTGCCAGGTACCTGCACTCCCTTGGAATGTGTTTCTGGAACATTTTCTAAAACCTGTTTCCCAGTTCAGCATTTCTAAAGTAAATAATTGACAGCAATAAAATAAACACCACGTTTGTGAGGGGCAGAGGAATAGCTGAACCTAAAATGATGCACATCCCTTGACTTAGGAGTAAGCAAAGACTGGTGATTAGCATCTGTAATAGGGGAAAAGCCAAAAGACATGAATACAAGGATTAATCTGGTCATGCAAATTTTATTTCCTCTTTATCAGTATTTACTTGACTGGCATATTCAGTCTTAAAGCATAAAGCTTATGCTCCTTTTTCACTGACACTGCTTTGACAGGCCATTTATAGACATTTTACTATGCAATGTATTATACCTCACTTATGTGGCGAGACCCAGCAAAGAAGAGAACCCACCCCCAGCAGCCTACTGCTACAAACCTTTCTGGTTTCAGAGACTGGTCTTGTATAACCTAACCCAAACCCAAACCCATACCCATGCTGCTGTCATGGATTGGCTGTAAGGATATGTCTACACTGCAGTTAGACCCCTGTGACTGGCCGATGCCAGCTGATTCAGGTTTGCTGGGCTCAGGCTAAGGGGCTATTTAATTGTGGTATAGACATTCCGGCTCAGGTTGCAGCCCAGACTCCAGGACTCTGCGAGGTTAGATGGTCCCAGAGCGCGGGCTACAGCCTGAACCTGAACATCACCACTACAATTAAACTACCCCATAGCCTGAGTAACAGGCCAGCTGTGGATTTTTAATTGCAGTGTAGACATATCCTAAATTCCCCTTCCCTTGATGTTATGCAGCAGCAACAAGAGCAGCTCAGGGTCAGGGTGGGGAAGGTCTCTTGTCAGGCAGAGCTTGTCTCAGGGGAGTTCTGAGCAGTGATCTGCAGCTGAAGTGCTGTTAAAATTCAAAGGAAGCAGATTTGCAAGTGAGACTTCTCTCCTTAGAAGCTCTGCAGCTGAGGAAGGCACCTGTCATGCAGAGTTCCTGAGCTCCTCCTATGCAGCATCTCTGCCCTGAAAGGCTGAGTGCCTCCTGCTCCTACCACTTCTCCATATATTTTATTTTATTTCCTCACTTGTTTTCTGCCCCCTCCCCCCAAACTATTCCATCAGGCTTGCTGGCTGTCCATATAAATTGTACAAAAAGGAAACTATGCAGCAGTGTAACCCTGTGGGCTAATGCACTGTCCCGTGGACCAAAGAATACTTTCCATTCACAGGATTTTGGTCCTTTTTCTCCTGGGCTTTGGTTTTATTTCTTCAAAAATAAAGCTGTTTAACACATGCTCAACATATCAGTTGTGTCTTTTCCCTGACCCAGTGTCCTCTGCAGAAGCCTTTCTGTTCCCCTCAGCTCTTATGCTCATTCCTAGCCTGCTTCCTGCAGTATTACATTCCACAGGCCATCGACTTGGAAGCGGCATATGAACTAGGGTCTCACTGATTAGACATGTAACTATCTGATTGGTAAGTACAAATTTAGAATTTTGCATGTACACTTGTGCACGCAAACTTATAGATCCATAAACATTTGGAGACCGAGAGCCAAGTGTTGCTCTCATTTACATTGCAGTAAATATGGAATAATTCCACAGACTTCAAAGGTATTATTCTAATTTTACACCAGCATAACCAAGAGCAGAATTCAGCCACAGTTTGAGGCCCCTTTGACATCAAATCCAGTTGTTACTTTATGATCTCAGGGAATAGTTATAACAAAAGGAACTGTTGCCTAGTGTTTAGAGCATGCAACTGGGAGCGAGGGTTCTAATCCAAGTGCATTGACATTATCAGGCAAATCACCTAACCTCTCTGTCTCCATTTCCCCATCAGTAAAATGAGGATAATACATTTTCGGTACCTTTGAAGGGTTTTGAGAAGGTTAATCTGTAAATGTATTTTACAGCACTTTGAAAAAAATCAAAAGCGTTATTGTACGTATGTGCTAAAATCAAAAGCGTTATTGTACATATGTGCTAAAATGTGTACTAAGATACTGCACATTTCATTTTTTTTTTACAAAACCATTTGCAGTCTAATTTGTGATAATAACACCTTTAAGAGATGGTGCAAGATAGCATGAGACTGGGTGGGTACTTCCTTCCTGATACACTTTCTCAATAAATGAGTAGTAAGAAACAAGTAGGTCATTTATTGAAAAAGGGGGGGGGAAACCTTTTAAAAAAAAATTTATAATATCTGACACCCAAGCAATGCCCTGAAGTCACAATGTTTGAGCAGTCTGTGGATGATCAGAAGTGCTCAGATACTACAGCAAAGAGCATCACAGATTTAAAAATAGCTAGGGTTGCGTACAATTGAGTGGCTGTGGTCAGATACACCGGGAGTGGGTATGACATGAAAGTGCGAAAGCTGTGGATCCAAACACCACGACCTTTGTGAGCTCAGCTGCTTGTCAGAGACCAGGCAGCCAGTCTGAGTCACAAGACATTGAGCCTGGGGAGCCTGCCTGGTTTTCATTGAACATTCTGACAGAATTGACACATTCCCATGAAATATTTCAACTCCCTCAAATCGTCATTTTCCAATAGAAAACTTTCATTGGAAAAATGTTAACCAGCTGTACTTCACATTAGATAGCACTTCACATTGACTTCATTTGCAGCTGTGAGCACTCAGACATTCAGCAAATCAGATCCCAGGTGTCTCAAGAAAATGAGGAATATGATTAGTGGCCATCTGTGAAAAGTTTGGTTTAAGTGACTTGCCCGGAATCTCACAGGGACTCTGTGGCCGAGGCAGGGATGGAATCCAATTCCCCAGAGCAGCATTCAACTGCCTTACCTCTGAATAGGGCCCTACCAAATTCACAGTCCATTTTTGTAAATTTCACAGTCATAGAATTTTTAAAATCTTGAATTTCATGGTTTCAGATATTTAAATATTAAATTTCACAGCTTTGTAACAAACATGAATATATATTTAAAAATGGCAAAATATAAACATGTAAAGCCCTTAAGACTCAACGTTTCTCAAACTGGGGGTCCCAACCTGAAAGGGGGGTCATGGTATTGCCACCCTTACTTCTGCGCTGCCTTCAGAGCTGGGTGGCTGGTGGGCAGTGGCTGCTGGCAGGGTGCCCGACTCTGAAGGTAGCGCTGCTGCCAGCAACAAGACATAAGTAAGGGTGGCAATACTGTAAACCCCCTACAATAGCCTTGCAACCCCCTTTTGGGTCAGGAACCCTCAGTTTGAGAAACACTGTGTACTTTTGTATACTTTTACCCGATAGTATAGGAACTTTTACTGTATAGGGCAAAAGTACACAAAAGATCAGATTTCATAGTAGAGACCAGATTTCACAGTCTAAAATGGGTTTTTCACGGTTGTGAATTCAGTAGGGCCCTACCTATGAAACTCCCTTTCCCTTCTTGCAATCCCCTGCACCATTCCTTCCTACACACTGACACTCTGAGGGTAGAGCTTGCTATTGATCTTGCTGGGGGTGGGGCTGCGGGTGGGAATAGGGGCAGCCATGTGGAACACTCTTGCCCCCCCCATCCATTCCTCTACTGACCATCTGTTAGCTGGACTGCCTCCACCCACCGGTCCTTGGATTACTGCTGCAGAGACACCTTACCACAAGTGCACATGAGAGCATGTGCTCCCTTGGACTCTTCCACACCACTCAGTTTGCATTGGGCTGGTGAGCCTCCTCCTCCTCGCCCACTCCCCCTCGCCCACTCCCCTCTCCATATGCATGGTCACCCTTCCCCTTGCAGTTTGCTACTCCCAGCCCATCAGAGCTCCCCCTCACTTTGCTGTTCGATAGCTTCACCACCCTGCCCTACCCCCCTGCACACACTGTTTGGTACTCTCCTTCCTTGACCAGCCCAGGTCTCCCGCTTCCCTGTTTGTTTCCTATCTAGGCCTCTGCCCATTATTGTTTGTTCCCTGCCTCCACTGCCCATTCACCTGCACATTCCCAGCACTTATGATTCCCCCCCACTCCACTGCACCCTCTCACACCTATATCTGCCCCTCTCTCCCAGAGCAGCTAGTAGTCCCAAAACTGCCTGCTATGACCCCAACCTTCTTTGTTTGTTTAATTCACCCCCTCCCACCCCTCATTTTCTGATTACACTCTGTCCCCCACACATGTAGGCTAATGGGTAGGAGGAGTCGACCTCCATCTTTCCTACCCCTACCTTTCCCTTTATCATTTCTAGCCTCCGCTCTGGTATCTGTCCCATCACCTGCCCTCGATGGCAGAGCCCCACTTGGCCACACACAAGCCTTCTGCTCTGGCGGCTTCATCCATGGATGGAAAGTGGCAGACCGAGGAACCTTTGTTGCCCCACCTCAGTTTTCTCCCGCCCCCCTCCCCCACTTCTGGCACCAGCAGTGCCCCCACTGCTGCAGCAGCAGGCATAGGCAGGGACTTCCACCTGCCTTCCACCTTCAAGCCCTGCACAGACTCCTTTACATTGTAGGTAGTCTGCTATGGAGCATGCTGGCAAATGCCTTCCTCTGGTCTCATACAACAAGCAGCTCTTATCTGCATCAAAGAGGTTTCTCATGAGACCCTCTCTACGCTGCTGGTCTTTTACCAGGACCTATTCAAAACCCGGAAGCTAGTTTCAGTAAACAGGTCTGTAGTGGCCCCCGCTGGGGAGGCTCTCCTCACAGAACCCTCATACATAACTCATACCTTTGTGTGCAGGTGGTAGAGTTCCTCTTGGTACACTGGAGGATGGTCCTGGCTGGTACCACAAGAACCAGAGATCTCCTGGACTGCGATTGGAATGATTGGGTGGACCCTGCAATGCTCAGCTAGCTCATGGGGCTGCCCACCCTGTGTGTTCCCTGTCGTGCTCGAGGAGATGAAGGCAGCCTTGCCTCCTGCTTCTCTCACTTTTCTTGAGCAGGTCCTGCAGGAGGGTGCCCCCTGCCCATCCCTCACTCTGGCCCCGTCATCAGGCCTCTACCCCACAAACCTCCCTGGCTACCCGACATGCCACCTGAACCAGCTGCATGACATCCAGCCAGTCCACCTCTGAACCAGGATCAGAGAACATCACATCCACTTCCATGGCCTCATGTCCCACTCTGACATCATGTGGCGGGACCGGTTGCCACCTGAGGAGCCTGAGGAACCCCAGTGAGACTGTCTGTACTCTACTCTTGTTCTATAACCCACTGGGGATATTAGTTGGAAGCTCCTCCATGGAGCCATGAGCACAGGTGTGTATCTGGTGTGGTTCACAAACTCCACCAACACTTGTTCCTTCTGCAATGAGAGGAAAGCCCTGTTTCACCCTACATAGATGTGCACCAGGTTGCAATGTCTCTTCCAGTTCTTCCAGAACCTCTTACTGAGGTTCTGGCTGCATTTTTCCACCTGCCTCCTGATCTATGCACATCCCCACAAAGAGCCCCACAAAGAGACGGGACCTCCTCCTGCCACCAGCAAAGATGGCCATCCATCACTCCAGGAGGAGGAAGCTGGAGGTGGGGATAACTCTCTGGCTGTGGAGCCTATTTCTCATCCCTTATCCAATCATGCTTCCAGTCAGAGTTCCTCTGAGCAGTGTCCACTGTCTTTTAGGAGCAGGGGAGTTGTCCAGGTTTTCTGCTCAGTGTCCCTTTCTGGGTCCCTCATTTTTAACCTTTGACCTCTCTCCCATTCCTCTTTTCTCCTTCATTGTCCCACATACTCAACTGTGGCCTGGGCTTAGTGGTTCCTTCCCCTTACCTGAGGGCAGGGTTGGGGGGACGCTTTAGTCTAATGCAGGCCTAGATGCACCTGTCCCAGTCCTACAAATAGCACAGAGCTTCCAGCTTCTGCAACAGTCTCCATTACTACACAGCCCTGATTCATGCCCAAAGCATGTTCATCCTGTGCCATGAATGAGATAAATATGATCTGATTAGGTCATTAAAGACTTATCATAATACAGATGCACAAATGGACCAAATTAAGATTGCAGAGGCAGAAGGCAGCTCAGTCTTAAAAAAAGGGTGTTGTTCTGCTTGGGCAGAAAGCCCCGGGCTCCTCTGTAACCAATGGGAAATTTTAAAGCCAGCATCCCCTGGCATAAATCCCTGAGGATGTGACGGAAATGCTGCCTGTCCTCCTCTGGGAGTGAATCCCCTTTGAGTGCAACAATCCCCAGAGCTCAGGGAAGTGCAATTTTGAACTCCCTACAATGATCAGGCTCATTATGTCCATCACTTGGGACTTGTTGCTATTTCTGCAGAATGCAGTGTCTCCAGGGTGGAGCTTAAATACGCCCCCCCCCACACCAAAAGACGAGAATTATACATTATTATGGACAAATTCTCTACAAAGTTAAACATAAAGGGAGACATTCAGATCCCCATTTTATTACATTTATGTCCAGTGAATGGCTCCCTTACACTGCTAGAGTGATGTAAAGAGGTCTCAGTGTAAATGAGAATCAGCCCCATAAAATGGGCAAAGGAAGTTGCTGTTAAAGCTTACAACTGCATGTCAGACTTATCAAACTGAAATCTACTTAGCACTAGTTACTCAAGCTATTAATTACTCAGCAAAAAGACATCAGCTCTTAAAAACAACTTCAAAAGCACTTATGAGTATACTGATGTTTAGGCAATGCAAACTAGGAGTCTAACCGGTTAGTGTTGTGCAGCGTAAGTGCTACGTGTTCTCATTATTAATACATCTTCACTATGTATTCCAATTTAGAGTTTTTCCAAAGCCTATTCAAGTCAGTAGACAGATTCTCATTGATTTCAGTGGGCTATGGATTAGGCCCTTCTCTACTAAATGTAAGCAGCTAATCAGAAAGACATTAAGGATGGGAAAACTGATTTGGATAAAGTGAGAATCCTTCTAGCCTTTCATCTGAAACAAATCTGAATAGAAGCAAACATGCTTTGAGGTTATGAAATATATTAATCTAGTATGAATCTATGAATGTATGAATCTTTGAACTTCTAGTTTCTGGCTGGTTGAAAATGGGATGTGCTAAATTAATTAAATTACATTCTTCTTTCCCTCCCAATAAAAGTTTTGGGAGTGGGGTCAAACCATGTCCTACTCCTCCTCTACCACTCAGCTAGCCTGATCCCAGAGACCTGTCTACTGCCATCCTTAGGATTTATGGGACCCTATGCAGTATTATTGAACTGGTGCCCCTATGCCCGACGGCAGCCCGGGCTCGCAGCCCGGGGGCGGGGAGGGCAGAGGGATGAGGCAGCAAAGGATACCGAGATGCCCGGCACACCTCATGGCAGCGGAAAGTCACAGTTCCCTGCAGATACCCCTGTACCCTCTCCCTCACACAGAATGCGCAGCGTCAGCATTTTCAGCTCTGTGAATATAGCCCCTGCCTAAGGAGACTGTAGCGCATGCTGAGTGTGCAGGAGCAAACTGGCTCTTACCTGCTGTCATGGGCGGTGGGTGGAGCTGCCGGTTAGGGAGGCCCACCTTTTCTGCCTGTGGCCCCGCCCATACTCCACCCCTGCTTCGCCCCAGGAGTTGCCCCCTGCTCTGCCTAGGCCCCGCTCCTCCCCACTGTCTCCCTCCTCTCTTCCTTCCCCGTCCCTGCTCACCCCCTTCAAGCCAAATCCATGAACCCAAATGAAGCAAATGACATTTGAAAATACCACTCTTCTGCAATTTCTTTCTAAAGAAAATGGAGCATGTTTTTCACTGCATGCGAGATAGTGAAGATGGGACATGCAGAACGTACTTAATTAAAAGCATTAAACTTGGGAATAAAAAATATCAGTCACAGGTTTTTTGGATATACCCTGAAGTTTGTCAGAAATTTGCAAAAACTTTGTAGTAAGGGAAAGTCAGCTATCCTGCTGAATACAACATTAAATATTATGGAATACATGATGCAGCTCTTCTCTGTTTTACATTTTCTTAAACAGTATTTCTAAGTTGATCCCGCATCCATCTCCTTCGGGAGATGGATTGCGGCTCCCGCTTCTTCTACGCCCTGGAAAAAAGAGGGGGGCTAAGAAACATATCATCTGCCTACTGGCAGAAGATGGCACCCCCCTCACGGAACCGGTGGAGATCGGACATCGAATCTGGAGTTCTTTTGGTCAGGACTGCACTGGGTCCCTGCAGGGGTTCTCCATCTACCTGTGGAGGAGGGAGGGCAGGGCCTCAAATGTCTGCTTACTCAGGTCCATGTCTTCCGCCTCCAGACCCTGCAGAGGCTCCTTTATGGTGCAGGTAGTCCGGCGTGGAGCATACTGGCGCACGCCTTCCTGCGCCGCTTCCGAGGGCTCCGATACGACCGGCAGCTCCTTTATCTCCATCCGAGAGGTCTTCCGCGAGACCTCTCCGGGCTGCCGGTCTTCTACCAGGACCTCCTCTGGACCTGGAAACTCTTTACAACGAGCAGGTCCGTGGCGGCCACCGAGGGGGCAGATCTCCTCGCGGAGCCCCTGCTACACAACCCCCAGCTCCGTTTGCAGGTGGCGGAGTCCCGCTCGGTGCGCCAGAGTTTGGTCCTGGCAGAGGTCACAAGAGTCGGAGACCTCCTGGACTATGACCGGGGACACTGGCTGGATCCCCTAACCTTCGCTCAGCGCATGGGGCTTTCCAGACCTTGTACTCCCCGACGCGTACTTCAGGAGGTGAAGGCCGCTTTGCCGCCCGCTGCTCGGGTTTATCTCGACCGGATCCTGCAGGAGGGCACGCCCCGCCCACCCATTACCCCAGGCCCGCCGGACCTTTTAATTGGACCCCTGCCCCGTGGACCCAACCGATCCCTTCATCCCTTCACTAGAAGCCGGCTGCACGAGATGCAGCCGGTCTGCTTTCAAACCGCGCCAAGAAAACATCTCTACACGCTCGTGCTCCACACCCTTCACGCCCGCACCCTCGTGTCCCACCCCGATACAAAATGGCGGGACCTCCTGCCACCTTTGGAGGGTGAAGAGCCCCGGTGGGCCAGCCTATATTCCATCTTAGTCCCAAGGCCTGCCGGGGATGTCAGTTGGCGGCTCCTTCGCGGAGCCGTGAGCACGGGCGAGTACTTGGCGCGGTTCACCACAATCCCAGACACCTGCCCCTTTTGCGGCGTGAGGGATACCCTGGCACATGTCTACTTGGAGTGTGCCAGGCTGCAGCCCCTATTCCGGCTCCTCACCAATATCTTATTACGTTTTTGGTTGCACTTCTCCCCTCACCTTCTCATTTATGCACTCCCTATCCGTGGCCCCACAAAGTCACGGGATCTCCTAGTCAACCTCCTCCTGGCCCTAGCTAAAATGGCCATCTACAAAACCAGAGTGAGGAGGTTGGCCGATGGAGTCTCCTGTGACTGTGGGGCCTATTTCCGATCCTCGGTCCGGTCACGTATCCAGGCAGAGTTCCTCTGGGCGGCGTCCTCTGACTCCCTTGATGCCTTTGAGGAGCAGTGGGCGCTGTCCGGGGTTCTCTGCTCGGTGTCCCCGTCCGGTTCCCTTCTTTTGACCCTTTGACTGCACTCCTGTCCCTGTTATTTTATTAGTTGTCCCCCGGAAATTTTGGGCATCTAGGTCCTGTGGATCCCCCTTTTAGGCTGGGGGGGATCCTTTAGCAGTGGACGGGCCTCGCCCGCCCACTTCCCGGATCCCAATAAGACTGCTCTCCCATAGCCTTCTAGCTTGGAGGGAGGTGGGAAGCTGCTACTCCTGCTGCTGGGCCCTGAGCTCTCCCTGCTGCTCCAGTTGGTCCCCTGGCTGGGCCAGACACCCCCCATTCTCTGCTACTTGGCTGCTGGACCCCCCACTCTTCGGTGCTGCTACTGCTCCAAATGCAGCCCCGGGGGGGGGCTGCTAGCCCACTCCCCAGAGAGGAGGAGTGAGGGACCCCAGCCAATGCTGTTGTGGATACCACCACCACCTGAGAGGGGTCCTTTCTGCCTGCCTGGATCACCACCTGGAGTTTCCTGAAGCTGCTGCTGCTGCAGAGGCCGCTGCCTGGAGCTGCTGAAGCCCGAGGAGGAGAAGAGGATCATCTGCCAGTGGGGCAGCACCTAGAGACTTTGCAGACCACCGTGGAGGGGGCCCTAAGACTGAGTAATTTTCAAACTGTGCTCTTGTGGTGGGGGTTTTGACTGTGTTTGTAGGGACACAGGGGGTGTGGTGTGTGAGCTGCCCCCCGATCCATCTGTGTGTCCCCCGCAACTCCCACCACTATTACCACCACCGCTGCCCCCTCCACCACCCCCACTGGCTCTATACCATCTACCTCAGCTCCTGCCTCTGGACTCAGCTGCTTGCTTGGCTTGCCACGCCCTATTTCCACCCTTTGGGCCAGAAGCAGCAGCCAGCTAAAAAAGACTTGTGCAAGTGCACATGGGCACATGTGCCCCCCCCCGGACTGCCTACCCCACAGCTTTGCCCTTTACTACCTGCCCCATTTGCCACTTGCTTTGCCTCCTCTTTTGCCCCAGCCCCCCTTACTAGCTTCAGTTTGTTTGCCTGCCCCGCCCATTTCCTTCTGCAGCCTTTGTTTGTTTGCCCCGCCCCAGCCTCTGAAGCTAGCCCCTTGGTTTCCCTGTTCTACCCCCAGACCGCTTAGCCCCTCGCTCCGTGTGCCCATGCCCCCTCCCATGCGCTTGTGCAATTCCCCATTTTAGTTGCAACCCTCTTCACTGCACCCTCAATGTTGTTGAATCCCCCCCCCAGTGCACCAAGAGGAGCCGGAATTTCCACCTTGTGTCGGTGACTGACCCCTAGCCCCTGATTGCCCCCCGTCCAGCCCACCCCTTTTGGCGCCCTCCTTCCCTGCCTGCAGCCTAGCGGGGAGGGGTGGTCGACCTGTTTCCCTTCTCCCCTCCTCCTTTTGGTGTTCCCCCTTTCCTCCTTGCTCATGATGGCGGGGGATGAGACGGGGGAGACCCCTCCAGCAGCCCGAGCTCCCCCTCCCCCGCCTACCCCTCCGTCACCCCCCCAAGTTTCTACCTCCGCTGCCAAACCATCTGCCATCGCCCCCGCTGGGGCACCAGCAGCGACAGGCACCGGGGTGACCTCCACTGCTGCCACATCTCTCCCCCCCTCAGATTTGGGGGGAGCCCCCCCAGCCGGCGGGAAGGGCCAGGGGAAGAAGAAGGGGAAGGGCCCCGCTAAAAAGACCAGGCCCTCCATGGCAGGGGCTGCCCCCAATTTCCTGGCCCCATCTCCAGCTGGGGCGCCCCTCCCCGCTGTTCCCTCCACCAGCTCTGCAGGTGTCCCTCCCCCGGCCCCCAGAGCATACGCCCAGGTGGCGGCAACCCCTTCGCCTGCCGCTACATCATTTCTCCAGCCCACCGCCTCCGCTACCATCTATAGCGGCCGGGGCCCCTTTCCCACCATGACCAGGAAGCACGGCGTCCGTTGCCTCCTGGTGCCCGCCTCACCCCACGTGGAGATCTATGTGCGGGCGTTGGCGAGGGTGGTGGGGCCCACGGCCATTGTGGCGGCCTCCAAAATGTATGGCAAGGTCGTCTTCTTCCTAGCATTGGAGGCTGCCGCCCAGGAGGCGGTGGAGAAGGGCCTGGCGGTGGGGGGCGTGTTCGCCCCTTTAGAGCCGCTAGAGGACCTGGGCGTCCGCCTGGTCCTGACCTCCGTCCCTCCCTTTCTCCCCAATGCCGCCCTGTTACCCGCCCTTTCTACCTTGGGGAAGCCCATCTCTGTCATCAGCCCTCTCCCGTTGGGCTGCAAAGACCCCGCCCTCCGTCACGTCCTCTCCTTCCGCCGGCAAGTGCAGCTTCAACTGCCGCCGGCGGCGCGCGACGGAGAGGCACTCGAGGGGTCCTTCCTAGTCCCCTACCAGGGGACCCCTTACACGGTGCATTATTCCACGGGGGAGGCCCGGTGCTACCTCTGCCGGGCGATGGGGCATGTCCGGAGGGACTGCCCCCTGGCCCGGGAAGAAGGGACATCCAGGACCCCCGAGCCCCGGCAGGGCACTGGCCCCGTCATCGCCGACGCCCCTGGCTGCCTGGCGCCCGAAACCGCCCCTCCTCCTTCCCAGTCCACCATTGCTCCCGCTCAGGCCCAAGGGGCACCTCCCCCACTATGCCCAAATGAGCGGGAGAACCCCGCCACCGCTGCTTGCAATCTGGCGGGGCCTGTGGAGGAGGGTGCGGCAGGGACACCGCCAAGCATGGGAGAGGGCCCGCCCCAAGGGGAATCTTCCCTCCCTTGTGCTGCCCCACCCTGTGCTGGACCCCCTCGAGTCCCTGAGCCATCGCCTCTGCCCCCTGACACAACCGCTGCTAGCCAGCCCCCGGATGATGCCATGGAGGGCTGGGCCCTAGTCCAGGGGAAGCGGGGCAAGCGGAAGGCTCGAGCTCCTCTCCTCCCATGTGACGCGGAGGCCCCCCGGAAGACCAGGAAGGGGGGCACCGATGCCGAGCCTTCCCTTCTACCCACGGGTGTGTTCCACCCACCAGAGCCGGCTGGGGAAGACGTGGCAGCACTGGAAGGCGGTATCTCCCCTCCATGGGAGTCCCTCCCCTCCAAGACCCCCGAGGCACCATCTGAAACCCCAGTGTG
This sequence comes from Dermochelys coriacea, assembly GCF_009764565.3. Taxonomy (NCBI): domain Eukaryota; kingdom Metazoa; phylum Chordata; order Testudines; family Dermochelyidae; genus Dermochelys; species Dermochelys coriacea. Next base: position 125,199,108 of record NC_050068.2, on the reverse strand, counting down.
CCCCGAAGTAACCGTCGCGTCAGGTGCCGGCGGGGAGAATACCGGGGTAGCGGAAAACAATTTCCCCTCTATATATGAGGAGATCGAGGCCCTGGGTCTGACCCCGGTCACCCAGGGGGAGGACGATCCTATGCCAGCGGGCCTCGATCTGGGCGACTTTACTCCAGCCCCCCTTTCCCCATGTTCCCTCCCCCTAACCGTTGCTTCTGCTCCCACCTCCGAAAAGCCCCTGGACTCCTCCATCAACCCGGCTGCAGAGGGCACCCCGCTGAGAGCCGCCGAGCCAGTTGAGGCGACGGCCAGTGCCACGCGGCTGGAACCTGAGCCACCAGGGGCATCCCTCGCTGGTGAGGAGCATTCGATCCCCTTTCCGGGAGAGGACCCTACAGAAGAAAGTCCACCTCCTGATGCCGTGGCTGCCAAATCCACCAGAGAGCTTGCGCCCGGCATCAGTGAGAGCCCTCTCCCGACCCAGACTCTCACCTCTACCCCTGCCCCTGCCCTTATCCCGCCCACCTCCCGAGATATTATTGCCACCCGTGGGACTGTCTCCTTCCCCTTTCCAACAGATGACTCCCAGGGAATGGCCTTTGTGTTTGCCCTTCCCGACCCACCAGGGGCTGCTATCCTCCCCCCGCCGCCCCCTATCGCCCCAGCATTCAGGTCAACCCATCAGGAGCCCCGTCGGGGGTCCGCACGCTGTCTGCCCGTCTCGCTGGGCCAGGGGGCTGTACCAAGGGCCCCATCGGGGAGCAACCAGACCATAACCCCAGCCCCCCATGCGCTGCGAGTGGAGTTCCGGGAGTTCCTAGAAGACGTCCGTGGCTCCCGCAACAAAGTCCAGCTTGCCCTCCAGCGATGGGGGGACTTTAATCAAATCCTCCGGGCCGCAAGGGCCCTCATGGGGGAGGGGAAAAGGACCGGGACACAGGGCGCCGCGGCCTACCAGCGGGTCTGCCACTTCCGTGACTCCTTACTCACCTACGGGGTGGGTCACGGACTGCTGTGCGGCCCGCCGGGAGCCACGAGCATCCCTGCCGGCGAGGATCCCCCCCAGCCCTCCTCATGGCACCCTTTACCATCGCAACATTGAACACCCGTGGCAGTAGGATGGGTCTCCACAGGTCCCAGGTGCTCTCCTTCCTTCGAGAGGGGAGGTACTCTGTGATTTTCCTGCAGGAGACCCATACGGATCCGACCGCCGAAGACAGCTGGCGGCTGGATTGGGGGGACAGGGTCTACTTTAGCCATCTCACAGTTCATACGGGTGGAGTGGCGACCCTGTTCTCCCCCGACCTACGGCCCGAGGTGCTGGGGGTCGCCGAGGCTGTGCCAGGTCGCCTGCTGCACCTCCGGGTCCGCATGGAGGGGCTCGTAGTCAATCTCGTCAACATCTATGCCCCAGCAGCGAGCCCGGAGCGGCTGCAATTCCATCAGCAGGCGTCCGCCTTCCTCGGAACCTTAGATCCTCAGGAGTGCCTGGTCCTGGGAGGGGACTTTAACATCACCCTTGAGGAGTGGGACCTCTCGGGGACCGAGCAGAGCCCGGCCGCCGTCGCCGTCCTCCAGGAGATAGTCGAACACCATTCCCTGGTAGATGTCTGGCGCGACCACCACCCGGATGACACTTCCACGTTCACCTTTGTCCAGGTGGAGGCCCATCGGTCGCGCTACTCCCGGTTGGACCGTATTTATTTATCACGCTTTCATCTTTCATGAGCCCACTCCTCCAGCATACGGCCGGCCCCATTCTCTGACCATCATATAGCCACCGTGACAGCCTCCCTCTGCGCGGAGAGGCCGGGGCCGGCCTATTGGCATTTTAACAACAGCTTGCTGGAGGATGCGGGCTTCGTGGCGTCCTTCCGGGAGTTCTGGCTGGCCTGGCGAGGGCAGCGGCGTGCCTTTCCTTCGGCGCGGCGGTGGTGGGACTTAGGGAAGGTGCGCGCCCGACTCTTTTGCCGTGACTACACCCGGGGCGCCAGCCGACGGAGGGATGCGGTGATAGAGCAGTTGGAACGGGAGGTCTTAGAGCTGGAGAGGCGTCTGGCCGCCAGCTGCGAGGATCCACCCCTCTGCGGAGCGTGCCGGGAGAAGCGGGAGGAGCTCCGGACCCTCGAGGACCATCGGGCCCGGGGTGCCTTTGTTCGATCCCGCATCCGTCTCCTTCGGGAGATGGATTGCGGCTCCCGCTTCTTCTACGCCCTGAAGAAAAAGAGGGGGGCTAAGAAACATGTCATCTGCCTACTGGCAGAAGATGGCACCCCCCTCACGGATCCGGCGGAGATGTGCGGGAGGATGAGAGCCTTCTACGCAAGCCTTTTCTCCCCGGATCCGACCGATCCTAACGCTTGCAGAGAGCTTTGGGAGGAGCTCCCGACAGTCAGCGTGGGCGACTGAGACCGGCTAGAGCTGCCTCTCACTCTGGCCGAGTTCTCGGAAGCCCTCCGTCGCATGCCCACCAATAAATCTCCGGGCATGGACGGGCTGACCGTGGAGTTCTACCGCGTGTTCTGGGACGTCCTGGGCCCAGACCTAGTCACCGTCTGGGCCGAGTCTTTGCAGAGCGGGGTCCTCCCTCTTTTGTGCAGGCGAGCCGTGCTGGCCTTATTGCCGAAGAAGGGGGACCTCCGCGATTTACAAAATTGGCGTCCTGTCTCGCTCCTCAGCACGGACTACAAAATCGTGGCAAAAGCCATCTCCCTGCGGCTAGGGTCCGTGCTGGCGGACGTGGTCCACCCAGACCAGACCTACACTGTCCCGGGCCGCAGCATCTTCGACAACCTATATCTGGTCCGGGACCTATTGGAACTTGGGTGTAGGGATGGTCTGTCGTTCGCCCTCCTGTCCTTAGATCAGGAGAAGGCGTTCGACAGGGTGGATCACAGGTATCTCCTGAGCACTCTGCAGGCGTTTGGATTCGGACCCAGGTTTGTGAATTTTCTCCGGGTGCTGTACGCTTCCGCAGAGTGTCTGGTAAGGCTCAACTGGTCCCTGACCGAACCGATCAGCTTCAGGTGAGGAGTACGGCAGGGGTGCCCCCTCTCAGGCCAGCTGTACGCTCTGGCGATCGAGCCCTTCCTCTGTTTCCTCCGAAGGAGGTTGACAGGGTTGGTGCTGCAGGAGCCGGAGCTACGGCTGGTCCTGTCGGCGTACGTTGATGATGTGTTCCTCGTGGTCCAGGACCCGGGTGACTTGGTGCAGGTGGAGGCTTGCCAGGCCATCTATTCAGCAGCCTCCTCTGCGCGGGTCAACTGGTCAAGAGCTCTGGCTTGGTGATAGGAGACTGGCGGCAGGCGAGCTCCCTCCCACCCGCGCTTCAGGCCATCCGGTGGAGCACGGGTCCGCTGCTCTATCTGGGCATTTATCTTTCTGCCACGCATCCTTCTCCGCCGGAGAACTGGCAGAATTTAGAGGGCGGGGTGATAGAGCGGCTCCGGAAATGGACAGGATTACTCCGGTGCCTCTCCCTTCGAGGGAGAGCGCTAGTGCTTAATCAACTAGTCCTGTCCATGCTCTGGTACCGGCTCAACACCCTGGTCCCGGCCCCGGCTTTCCTGACCAACCTGCGGACATCGATTCTGGAGTTCTTTTGGTCAGGACTGCACTGGGTCCCTGCAGGGGTTCTCCATCTACCTGTGGAGGAGGGAGGGCAGGGCCTCAAATGTCTGCTTACTCAGGTCCATGTCTTCCGCCTCCAGACCCTGCAGAGGCTCCTTTATGGTGCAGGTAGTCCGGCGTGGAGCATACTGGCGCACGCCTTCCTGCGCCGCTTCCGAGGGCTCCGATACGACCGGCAGCTCCTTTATCTCCATCCGAGAGGTCTTCCGCGAGACCTCTCCGGGCTGCCGGTCTTCTACCAGGACCTCCTCCGGACCTGGAAACTCTTTACAACGAGCAGGTCCGTGGCGGCCACCGAGGGGGCAGATCTCCTCGCGGAGCCCCTGCTACACAACCCCCAGCTCCGTGTGCAGGTGGCGGAGACCCGCTCGGTGCGCCAGAGTTTGGTCCTGGCAGAGGTCACAAGAGTCGGAGACCTCCTGGACTATGACCGGGGAGACTGGCTGGATCCTCTGACGCTCGCTCAGTGCATGGGGCTTTCCAGACCTTGTACTCCCCGGCGTGTACTTCAGGAGGTGAAGGCCGCTTTGCCACCCACTGCTCGGGTTCATCTCGACCGGATCCTGCACGAGGGCACGCCCCGCCCACCCATTACCCCAGGCCCGCCGGACCTTTTAATTGGACCCTTGCCCCGTGGACCCAACCGACCCCTTCACTAGAAGCCGGCTGCACGAGATGCAGCCGGTCTACTTTCAAACCGCGCCAAGAAAACATCTCTACACGCTCGTGCTCCACACCCTTCACGCCCGCACCCTCGTGTCCCGCCCCGATACAAAATGGCGGGACCTCCTGCCACCTTTGGAGGGTGAGGAGCCCCGGTGGGCCAGCCTATATTCCACCTTAGTCCCAAGGCCCGCCGGGGATGTCAGTTGGCGGCTCCTTCACGGAGCCGTGAGCACGGGCGTGTACTTGGTGCGGTTCACTTCAATCCCAGACACCTGCCCCTTTTGCGGCGTGAGGGATACCCTGGCACATGTATACCTGGAGTGTGGCAGGCTGCAGCCCCTATTCCGGCTCCTCACCAATATTTTATTACGTTTTTGGTTGCACTTCTCCCCACACCTTCTCATTTATGCACTCCCTATCCGTGGCCCCACAAAGTCACGGGATCTCCTGGTCAACCTTCTCCTGGCCCTAGCTAAAATGGCCATTTACAAAACCAGAGTGAGGAGGTTGGCCGATGGAGTCTCCTGTGACTGTAGGGCCTATTTCCGATCCTCGGTCCGTTCACGTATCCGGGCAGAGTTCCTCTGGGCGGCGTCCTCTGACTCCCTTTGAGGAGCAGTGGGCGCTGTCCGGGGTTCTCTGCTCGGTGTCCCCGTCCGGTTCCCTTCGTTTGACCCTTTGACCGCACTCCTGTCCCTGTTATTTTATTAGTTGTCCCCTGGAATTTTTTGGGTATCTAGGTCCTGTGGATCCCCCTTTTAGGCTGGGGGGGATCCTTTATCAGTGGACGGGCTTCGCCCCCCACTTCCCAGATGCCAATAAGACTACTTTTCTATAGCCATGTGGCCTTGCCCCATCACAACTCTTAAGCCTTCATAAAGTAATCATCCCAAATTACTACATATTTAACTCACTGAAACAAAGAGGAGGGAGGGCAGACACTAAGACCCAACGATGCCCTAAAGTTTTGGGTGCCCTATACAGCCACGTAAGCTGCATATGCCTAAGGATGGCCCTGGAGCTGCCCACAGATCCTGAACTCCCCATTCCCTGCATACAGAATGCCCTGCCCCCATCCTCACGCACATACACCAAAAATCCAGGCTCCTCCACATACCTTGAGTTTTTTCTGAGATAGGGAAGTAAAGTGCTCTTTGCCCTTCCCTCTCTTTGTCATCTGGGGACATGTCTAGATGGGAACACTCAGATAAGTTAAGTGGAATCAGCTGAAAATGTGAATTTAAAGTGCACTAGTTAAAGTGCATGAATCCTCTGTAAGGAGGCTCTAATTCAGAAGTAAAGTAGCCTTAGATTCCTTTACTTTAAAATGTGACTGGGAGCTTCCACATGGAGGTTTAATGTGTTTTAAATTCACATTTTCTGTTAATTCAGCTTAATTGTCCTGAATGTCCCCACTCCTGCTCTGGAACTGGCAGTGAGTTGGCCCTCTCCCTTTCACTCCTGTGGCTCTCTGGGGAATCCAGTCTCCTATCTCACTCTCCTGAAGGCCTTGTTCTTTTCCAAATCCTCTTTCTTTGCATCTTCTGAGTGGGCTGGGGTGTATGTTTGTCCCCCTGTTGCTGCAAATGAACTTTTTGACACAACCTGAGTTTGAGGTGCCCTAGCCTAGAGTGCAATGCAGCATAAAAATACTCCCACTTACTTCTCAGACCCAAAAGCCCAGAATGGTCCACGTGCAGGAGCAGTCAGACTAAGAGAAATGCTTCATCTTTTGCTGCAGAAAAAATATAGGTCAGGCAGGCCTCTTGCCCCCCAGCAGCTCTGGGGAGAGCAGCTTTGGTGGAGTAACAGGATTCATCCTCTAAAGAACTACAAGGGGAAAATGGGCCTGGCAGCTACCTCTGAAAAAAACTTGGTGGGGAGAGGCGTGAGAAGGCTCCTTTTCATCCCATTGAAGTCAGAGTAAATAAACTCTGAGACTTTAAGGTCAGAAGGGACCATCATGATCATCTAGTCTGACTGCCTTCACATTGCAGGCCACAAAACCTCGCCCACCCACCCTGTAATAGACCCCTAACCTCTGGCTGAGTTACTGAAATCCTCAAATTTACCATTCTTAGGATTCTTTTTTCCTCCCTAATATACTTTAAAATTCCTTTTTATTGTCCTCAACTCTGCTGGCCATAGATTATGTCCCTTTGCTTCCCTTATCAGTTTTCTACAAGTCCTAGTTTCTGATTTATATTTATTATTATCAATTCCCCTTTTGTTCCATTTATTATATTTTAATTTTTATAGCTGCTTTCCCTTCCCCTCTAAGCCAGGTTGTTGTTTTTTAAAAATCCAATACACCCTTCTTTATTAATTGTGCGATTGTGACTTTTTGAGCATCTAGTGAAGTGTTCTGAAACAATTCTCAATTATCATTCACACTTTTTCTGATTAAATTCTTTCTCCCAGAAAATTTGGCACATAACTATTTTCAGCTTTGTGAAATTGGCTCCTTTAAAGCACTGTATACCATTAATTTTTAGTTCTGTGCCGAGTTCCTCTTTATGTGTCAAGAGAAGGTGTAGTATAGTGTTGGATGCCATCTATAATGTTTAGAAATTCCACGGATGTTTTAGTTCTGGAAGCATGAGACCTCCAGCGTATGTCACTCAAACTGAAGTCCCCCATGATCATATACCTTTTTTCCCTACACATCACAAGTAGATGCTTAAGGAACTTAAGCTTAAGGGTCATCCTGTTCCCTAGTGTGATTTGGTTGTCTCTAGCAGATATCAACTAATACCCCATGTCAAGGTTCCTTCCCCACTCTGAACTCTAGGGTACAGATGTGGGGACCTGCATGAAAGACCCCCTAGGTTAAAACTTCCCCAAGGTTCAAACTTTTACCTTTTGTCCTTGGACCTTATGCTGCCACCACCAAGCATGTTAAACAAAGAACAGGGAAGGAAAAAAGAATCCTAACAATGGTACTTGTCCATTACTAGATGAAAATGGTAGAATTATCAATAAAAATACAGAAAAGGCAGAAGTGTTCAATAAATATTTCTGTTCTGTATTTGGGAAAAACAGGTGATGTAGTTATATCATATGATGATATACTCTTTCCATTCCACTAGTCCTCAGGAGGATGTTAAAGAGAAATAACTAAAGTTACATACTTTTAAATCAGCAGGTCCAGATAACTTGCATGCAAGAGTTTTAAAAGAGGTGGCTGAGGAGCTCACTGGACCATTAATGTTGATTTTCAATAAGTCTTGGAACCCTGGTGAAGTTCCAGAAGAAAGCTAATGTTGTGCTAATATTTTAAAAGGGTAAAAAGAATGACCCAGTGTAAAGGAAATACTTACCTTTTGATCACCTCTTTGTGACTGGGTGTGGCATTGCAATCCTTTTCTTGCTTCTGGCATTCCCTGTAGGTTGTCGACACGTTGTTGGTAGCTTGACCCTCTGGCCAATCCAGAAAGAATGAATGAGCCCCTTCCAGGGTATTAAAGAGTCCCATCAATAAGCAGTCTATTTCCCCTCATTAGGATCTTCAGACCTGGCTCTGGGCCCTTTATTCTTACTCCCAAATAAGCACTATCCCCTTCTCAGGGTTTATGTCTCTTTTCCTATGGAGGTGGGGGAACCCAGGTCTTCCTGCTACTCCGGGTTCCAACCCAGGGACGCTACCATGCCCTACTTACCTCAGTCCTTCACTACTATTTCCTACCGGGGGCCCCTAGCAGGTAGCTGCAAAGGCCAAATGCATCCCATCACATCAGGTAATTAAAGGCCTGTCAGTCTGACATAAATCCTGGGCAAAATAATGGAGCAGCTGATATGGGACTCAATTGATAAAGAATTAAAGGAGAATAATATAATGAATGCCAATCAACATGCTTTTATGGAAAATAGATCCTGTCAAACTAATTTGATACTTTTTTTTTGGATGATATTACAAGTTTGTCTGACAAAGATAATAGTGTTGATATAATATATACTTAGACTTCTGTAAGGTGCCTGACTTGGTACCACAAAACATTTTGATTAAAAAAACTAGGATGATATAAAATTTGCATAGCACTTATTAAATGGATTAAAAGCTGGCAAACTGATAGGTCTCAAAATGTAAATGGGGAATCATCATTAAACAGGTGTGTTTGTAGTAAGGTCCTGCAGGGATAGGTTCCTGGCCCTATGCTGTTTGACATTTTTATCAATGACCTGGAAGCAAACAAAATCATCATTGTTAAAGTTTACAGATGACACAAAAATTGGGGAAGTGGAAAATAAATAAGATGACAGGTTACTGATACAGCGCGATCTGGATCATGTGGTAAACTCGGTGCAAGCAAAAATATGCATTTTAATTCAGCTAAACGTAAACGTATACATCTGCAAAGAATGTAGGCCATTCTTACAGAATGGGGAACTCTATCCTGGGAAGCAGTGACTCTGAAAAGATTTTGAGATTGTGGTGGATAATCAGCTGAATATGAGCTCCTAATGTAACACTGTGGCCAAACGGGTTAATGCAATCCTTGGATGCACAAACAGGGGAATCTCAAGTTGGAGTAGAGAGGTTATAATATATCACTGGTGTGACTACTGCTGGAATACTGTGTCCAGTTTTGGTGTCCACAATTCAAGAAGGATGTTGATAAACTGGAGAGGATTCAGAGAAGACCCAGGAAAATGATTAAAGTATTAAAAAACATGCCTTATAGTGACAGACTCAAGGAGCTTAATCTTAACAAAGAGAAAGTTAAGGGGTGACCTGATTACAGTCTATATGTATCTATATGGGGAACTAATATTTAATAATGGGCTCTTCAGGCTAGAGGAGAAAGGTATAACATGATCCAATGCCTTGAAGTTGAAGCTAAACAAATTCAGACTGGGAATAAGATATACATTTTTAACAGTGAGGGTAATTAACCACTGGAACAATTTACCAGTGCAACCACAATTATACTAAGGACGAGGCCTAGGTCAAATGTTCCTACCTTCTCCCCAGTCAGAGCTGAGGTGCCGAGGCAGCTGCTCCAGTCTTTTGGGGTCCCACTTTCACCTTTCTCCCCTCCCCATGTGCAGTTTACAGGAACGACATGCAGGGCCATGGAGGCAGAAACACAATATTACCATTGTCAGACCATTAGCACTCCCCATCCCCAGTTCTGCACCACTGGAAACGGTGGCCTCATGGCATGTCTGAGCCCCACAGTGAGCAGGAAGTAGGCACCTAAGGGGTCTCCCCAAGAGCCATGAGCCCAGCTGCAGCTGCTGCATGGCCTGCTAGCTCCAGCCCCACCAGGACCCAAGCTGGCCAGCTCAAGGAATCATAGCCCTGGGGCTTCCCCTCCCCAGGAGCTCCTGAGCAGCACAGAGCAGGGGGAGGCAGCCTCGGCCCTGCTCAGCCTTCCCCAGCTCCAGAGATGACAGCCCTAGGGCTACCCCTTCCCTGTGGGAGGCTGAGCAGGGACCAGGCCAGCTCTCCTTGCCCCTTAAAGCTAAGGGAGCTCCCGGGGAGAGGACGCACTGGGGCCCTGATTCCAGGAGCTGGGTGACTCAGACCCTGGCTGTCTGAGTGGGGTGGAGATTGGCAGGCTCTGCAGTGTCTGCAGTTGAACTTGGAGCCCTGGAGGTCTACCCCACACCCTAGTAGCTTGGCCAACTCCTTGCAGGCTGCCAGGCTCAGACATGCTGAGGGGTCACCTCTTGCCGCTGCTGCCCCTGACATCTATGGGCATGGGGTAAAGGAGGCTGGCCCTTGGCCTTCCATATCTCCCTCTTCCCCCACTTTTGCATCCCTGCAATTTGCCAAGGGTTGTGGTGGATTCTCCATCACTGCACATTTTTTAATCAAGATGAGACGTTTTTGTAAAAGACCTGTGCTAGGAATTATTTCAAGGAGATTCTATGGCCTGTGTTATACAGAAGGTCAGGCTGCATGACCACAATGAGCCTTTCTGGCCTCAGAATCTATGGATCTATGAATCAAGGCAATTATCAGACCTGGAATCATTTTGGGAGAGTTCAGCTATTCTTCAGGACTATCCCACTTATTCTGGTATAGCAACATTTAAAGTAAAGGGAGCTAATCAACCAACTTGGTCAGTCTAAATCAATGAGAACTGTGAGTTTACCAAAATGTGTAACAGGAAGGAAAGTGTCTCATTATAATCGTATCTTAAATGTGCACAGTAAAATCTATGGAGGATTAATAATAATCGAGGGCCAACTCCTTAGCCCAGCTCCCAGCTTAGCTGGAATGCATGCTGGGGTAGCTGCACAGGGGAAATAATGGGAAGAAATTTCTCACTCAGCCCTGCAAAGTAGCTGTAGAGCTGCTCCTAGGAGGATACTTCAGCACAATGGTTGAAGTCGCTCACGGTTTCCCTTCACAGCCTACACACAGTGAGAGAAAGAAGAGCAGAAGGCTCCGTGGAGCAACATCCACCCTCTGTTTGACTGCCATGGTCCTGACTGCATCCATGGCCATGCAGGAGCCATACTTGAGCTGGGATTCAAGATGGGCAGGGAAGGCATGCCCCCCGCATGGCCACATACTCAGCTTTCCCCTGGCACAGTCAAACTGTAATAGTTAATTGCCAGGGGGTCCTCCAGAGACAAGGGGGCTTCATAAATAAGCAGGTCTTAAAACTGACCTCTCCACACTACAGCAGTGTGTATTTGACTAGTCAGCCTAGTGCAAGTTATAATTAAGGAATGTAGATTCAATAACCTCATGAACAGCCTCCAGAGAGGTCATCTTACCAGGAGGGTCACCCTCAGAACTAGGGCTATCGCTAAACAAGCATTGTACCTTTAGTGTAGACCTTTAAGGCAAAGGCCCGATTTTCAGTTTCTCCATTCTTGAATAATGCAATGGGGTGGGGCAAAGGGGTGGTCCCTACATTTATGGGATCATGCAGGGGTCTGCTGGTCCCAGTATAAGTTAGAGCAGCCTCCATACTCTGTTTCCCTTGGACAGTGAGAAGCAAAGAATAGTGATAATAAAGTGCACTCTGGTCACACATCTATTCCACCTGCTATACAGGGAGCCAGCAGGAACTGGGCTGGTGCAGACCCCATTGCAGTAGCTCTATGCTATCCAGGGAAGCCCTATGCACAAGGGGCAGAATGAGGGAAGCCTTTTCTGTTCATTTTAAGGCCATTTCCATTGCCAGAGCAGTGTAAAAGGGCATTAGTGTAATACATTATCCAGCCCAAGTTTCCTAGGAAGGTGTGACATTTGTAATTGCAAATTAATTCTTAAAAAGCACTAACTGGCTGCTTCTTTCAATCTGAGTCCTCAGCAAGACTCACTAGAGTCAGTGGGAGTTTAGCTATTGACTACCGTAGAGCCAAGATTTCACCCATGCTGAAGGGCTTTAGAGAAAATCAAAGCTTTATCGTGAAAATCAATAGCCCTCCTAAATAATATTTCTACACAAGTGCAGCGCTGATGTATTCACCCAAGGATTTGCATTCTGTAGAATGAATGCCACCAACTGATTCCCTTGGCGCTATTAATGATGTTCCCAACTCCTGCAATTTTACCACAAGTCTTGTAATATTTGGTGTTTTCTTAAAGACCCAGCTTCATAAGACAGATAAATACATGATTATCTAGCCCTCAGGGTTGCAGAAAAAAGCTTGAAAACATGCAGTGAGTGCACCCTAAAGGCTCAGAAACCAGATGGAAAAGAAAAAGATGTATCTTTTAATACAAACCTCATGATTTGTAAGCTAATCTTATGATTTTTGAACTCTTGCAGCTGGCAATATTGAGTCAGTCACTTCTCTTTACCTTTTGACTCAGCATAAAAAGCCAGTCGGGTAAGTGACAGTTGATTCAGTTTTTGTGTGCAAAAGTGAAAGCAGCCAAGGAGAGAGAAACACTTGAGGCCATATACAGCCATCCTGTTGTATGCAAAGCTCCCTTAAGATTTCTGCATGTGAAACAATGTAGCATGTGGCCAGTTAAGAACAAAGGATAAAAATAACTGACTTAGGGTTTGATCCTGCAAGATGCTGAGCGCACTGAGCTCCATCTAGCTAAGCATGAGCTTAACTTTAAGCCTATGGATATTCCTAGGGATTTCACTGAAGACAATAGGATTGGGCATGTGTACAGTTAAACATGTGCCTAAGTGTTTTTGTGGATGGAGGCCAGTGTGCCTTGCTGGATTTAGCCCTTAGTGCATTTTTTTTTTGTTGGTTTGTTTGTTTGTTTATTCTTGGAAATGTATCCCTGGGGTGAAGTCTTGGCCCCACTGAAGTCAATGGCAAAACTCCTATTCACTTCAGTCGGGTCAGGATTTTACCGCTGGCCTTTAATTATGCTTTTCTATATTAAAATCCAATCAAGCATGTAACAAAGGGAATTTACTCACTAAGTGCCAGGTGGATGTTTTAACAACTCTTCTAGAAACCAAATTTGCTCTGCATATTTGTTGTCTTGTTTATAAAGACACAGGGCCTGATCCTGGGAGATGCCAATGACCTACAGCACAGTGGGCACTGAGGGCACTTAACCCCATGCTGGAAATACTTGGTCTCTCCCAGGACCAGAACCAAAGCTTGCAACAGCAAGGCCTTGCTCCAAAGCTCATTGAAGTCAGGTGAGTCTTTCTCCTGATTTCAATGTTCTTTGGGGAAAGCCCCAAATGAGGGAGTTGAGTCTAGAGCTGGGTGAAATTTTTCATCCAAAACTTTTTTTCACTAAAAATGCAGATTTGAGTCGACCAAAACATTTCACAAATTTGTGTTGATTATCATGAATTGTTTTGGTAAATATATTTGAAAATGCCAGGTTCGGTTCACAAATGGACAAGAAGGAGGTGGTCTCCTTATACCAATAGTGAGGACACTCATCTCAGCTGTGGGAGACCCACATTTGAATCCCCCCTCTGGAGCAGGGACTTTCACTGAGATCTTCCATATACCCATATACCAGGTAAGAGTTCTAACCAGCAGGCTATTGGGTAATTGTAGCATAGGACAAGCTCTTGACCTTTTCTTTTGAAGCTGTTCTATTTGGTATAAATAACTAAATATTAATTGGAACAGGGATTGGAATCTGGGAACCCACCTCGCAGGAGGATGCCCTGACTCCCCCATAGCCTATAGAGTCACTTTCTTTCTCTCTGGCCCAATAAACATTGAAGGATTTCAGACAAAGTGGAGCAGCTTCAATAGGACAGATTAAGCAGACCCATCACCACCACACAATAGCCTGTGAGGGAGAAGGATTAGGATTTGGGAGACGTGGTTTCAATTTGTTGCTCCAGAGTAAGGATTTGAACCTGGATCTTCTACAGCCTAGCGGAGTGGGTTAACCACTGGGCTATTGGGCATACAAGGAGAGGTACCTCCTGCTCAATTTTGTAAAGTAAGGTTTCATTTCCAAATTTTCTCTGCTTTTATTTTAAAAACAGTTTAAAATGCCTCAAATTAAAACAAAATGTTTTGTTGGACCCCAAATTACTCTTTTTCTGATTTTTCAATTCACTGAAAATTTCTAAAAAAAAATTGGTTTGGGGTTGACTTGAAACTGTTATTTTTGAATTTTCAGAACTGCCTATGAACCGAAAATCAGTTATTCACACAGCACCAGCTGAGTCACCAACTAGTGGCATTGACTGAACTCTAAGGTTATTAAAAATTGTCATCTGAAACTTCCAGATAAAAGCAATTTACTCGAAAGAAACTAGGAATGTAATGGATTCTAAACATACCCTTGCTGCAATAAAACTTAAATGTACAATTAATGCAACTTCAAATACTTATTACAAAGAAATCTGTCTTCAGTAAGCACCAAAACACCAAGCAAGTATTGATTCTATAGAGGAGGTGGACTAACTAGAAATTGAACAAAACAGTACTGGAAATGTATATGTATGACCACTTGAAAATATCCCTATGACAGCAGTTTGCTTCTAGACCAAGGCCCAGATTTTTAAAGGTATTTGGGTATGCCTCTGCTCAGCTTTGCAACATAACTGATTTAGGAGCCTAAATCTCATTTTCAAAAGGAATTTAGGCACTTAGGATGGGATTTTGGCTCCTAAGTATCCAAGTCTCTTTTGAAAATGAGATTTAGGAGCCTAAGTCACTTAGGTGCCTCTGAAAATTTTACTCTACTGTTTTCCCTCTACAGTTTGTGCACTTGCTACGCTAGGGCAGAAAACATCTTAGAAGCTCCATTTCCTTTTACTACGTGGAAATATTGTCAGGCTCACCATTTCTCTTGCAAGCTTCACGTTCTCACTGTGAAACTAGTCAGCGGGAGAGCACAGCCATCAGACACCAAACAGATTTACTGGGAGATGAAGAAAGATTTTCTGAACTTAAAAAAAACATGAAGGGTGTATCAAAACAGTCAACTTGCAAAGTGAGGAAACAACAAACGGTTGCAGAAATATATGGTCATTTCCTGAGCCCTCTGCTCTGAGGAGTAACCAACATAAGATGTTTTCTAACAGCCAATCTGTCATTTATGGGCTTTTCATGCTACGCCACACACACTGGAGCAGGTAAGGACAATTTTTCACTTCCTTTTCATGCTCTTTTTTTAGAGTAGTTTTTCAGTAGGTGAAATAAAGATTGGCTTATTTCCCTCCTCCCCAATATTCTTTATTCATGGAAAGAGTCCAAAATGATCACTGAAAAGCAACAAGCGATATATGTCTGCAGCACTGATGACTGGGCAATTTAGAAATAAAATGATTAGTTTATGGGTTAAAGCAACAGCATATTAGAAACAGGTAAGTTTGCAATCAGTCTGAATTATTGCAGCAGGTACCGTAGTAGGACAAACAGCTAAGATGTTCAAATAATCTATTAGAATAAAGGGCCATCGGGTGTAAATTTTGCTTTTAGTAAGAAGAACTGTAAAAGATGTAAAGAACTCCAGGTGACATCATAAAAGCGGAGAATCAGCTTCTAGTCTTCGATAGAAACCCAAATGAATAATCTTTGTACCCAATTTCTTTGTAAATCTGGACTAGATATGTATCTTTAAGCTTTGCAGAGTTGCGATTTATAGTCATTCTGAGACTGCGCAGGCAAAACATTTGCAGTGAAGTTTACAGCATGCGCACATGCACATGCACACAATAATAATCATAAATATGCAGTCAGACCATAAAAAGATATAATTTCGCACAGGCTTTTGGTGACTGCCTCCCAGCATAAAAGCAGAACTCTGACAGACTAGCACCAGATGGAAGTCTTCTTGTAGCACAGTGCACTTTTGCATGTTGTATTTATTGTCTTTTGCAATATACTATTTTTATGTGAAAGATTTTCCATATTTCAAAAAAGTCATTTGTAGGGCACTTATAATAATAGCATGATGCCACCAGCCCATCACTATTCCATGATTCCTGGAAATGTTCAGCTATTGTAGGCCAGTGTTTTAAAAGGAACTGCCCTGCCTACAATCAGTTGTAGCATTAGACATTGACTACCTGACTGTGCCTGCTTTTTCGAATGAGCACCTTCTGGATTTTATAAATGGAAAAAATATCTACATAGATTCTAGATAAGAGGTTCAAAAGCCCCCATGTGAATTAGGAACATAAGTCCCATCAAATTCCAATGGGGTTCCTAAGACGCTTCTGTCTTAAGTACTTATTCAACACCCTTACTGTAGAATCTGAGCACCTCACAATGTTTAATGTATTAACCTCACAGCATTCCAGTGAGGAAGAGAAGTGCTATTATCCTTATCAGACAGACAGGAAACAGAGCTCAGAGGGTATGTCTACACCAGTGGTCCCCAAACTTTTTACCTCACCGCCTCTTTACCCCCAAAGCCGGGGCCGGGAGCAGGGCTGCAGCTCCAGGAGGCAGACATGGGTAAGGGAGCAAGGCTGGGGCCACAGCTGAAGGCAGGACTGGGAGTGGAGCCTTGGCCGGGGGCCCAGAGGGTGGCAGTTGGGGCCGAGGGCAGAGCCTTGAGCATGGGGGTGGCAGTTGGGGCCGGGGGCAGAGCTTTGGGCGCAGGACTAGCAGTAGGGCCCCGGGCTCAGAGCCCTGGACACGGGACCGGCAGCTGGGGTCCTAGGTGCGGGGTTGGGAGCAGGGCCACGGGCGCGGGGCCAGCAGCTGGGGCCAGCAGCTAAGGCCGGGGCCAGGAATGAGGCTGGGTGGTGCTCCCTCCCCACCACAGCACCAGCTGCGCCCCCGCAAAGTTTCTCTGCACCCCCTAGGTGGGCACGGCCCACAGTTTGGGGACCTCTGGTCTACATTGCAGCTAGAAGCAAACCTCCCAGCCTGGGTACACAGACTTGTGTTAGCTGGGCTCACGCTAGTGCTCTAAAAATAGCTGTGTGGACATTGCAGTATCAGCGGAGGCTCAGGTTAGCCATCCAGCTCAAGCTCAACCTGGCCCTTGGATCTGAGCTCAGGTGGCTAGCCTAAGCCTCTGTCATTGCCACAACAGCCACACTGCTATTTTTGGCATGCGAGCATGAGCTCTCACCCACCACAAATCTGTCTACCTGGTCTAGGAGACTCACTGTCAGCTGCAGTGTCAACACGCTGAGAGAGGCTAAGTGACCTGCTCAAGATCAAACAGGAAATTGGTGGGGAGCCTGGAGCTGAATCCACATCTCCAGCTGCACCCTGCATCTTTCTGCAGCCCTTTCCAAGATACTTCCAAGTATTTGTGACAATTTTACCCGGTATCATCTACACTTGAAATTAACTGTACAGGCAATTTTGCTCTCAGCAAAGCTTGTAAGTGCAAAAATGAGAGGCCAAGTTGAGGGTCTTTAAAAATTTTGCCCAGAATATTCTTGGTCAGAATAAGTATTCTTGTTTGGTGCAGGAATATGGGTTGGAAGCAGAGGGGTGCAAACAAATTTAAATTCCACTCATTTGGGGGACACGTTCTGTGCCCCCACTGTGGCCCCGGGCCACAGGAGCTCGTTCTTCCCGCTGTGACCCCAGGGCTGGAGCACCTCACTCTCAACACTGGGGCCCCAGGAACTTGCTCTCCCCGCCAGGGCCCCAGGGCTGCTGTCAATTATTGGGGGGGGGCATTCCTCTGCTTGCCCCCCTCCCCGCCCTTGTGCATGCCCCTGATTGGAAAGAGTACCAAAAGGAGAAAGGGGTAGGTTAGCTGTAGTGACAAAAATGGAAAGATTTATAAGAGAAATTGCCAGTGTGGTCTGCCCCACCAATAAACCATGTGTGGGTAGGAGGGTGGGGAATCATAGAACCATAGGGTTAGAAGGGATAACCCATAAGGGTCATCTAGTCTAACCTCCTGCCAAGATGAAGGATTTGTTGTGTCTAAGCCATCCAAGACAGATGGCTACCCAGCCTCCTTTTGAAAACCCCCAGTGAAGGAGCTTCCAAGACTTCTCTAGGCAGTTTGTTCCATTGTCCTACTGTTCTCACAGATAGGACATTTTTCCTGAGATTTAATCTAAATCTGCTAGGCTGTAGTTTGAACCTGTTGCCTCTTGTTCTGACCTCTGTGGCAAGAGAGAACAATTTTTATCCATCTTTTTTATGGCAGCCTTTCAAATATTTGTAGATGGCTATCATGTCTCCCCCTTAATCTTCTTTTTCCAAACTAAACACACCCAGCCACCAGGCCCCAGCAATATCTCTTTAAGAAGCTCTGTTATTAGGCTCATGAAGCAGGCCTCCCATGGTCTCTCTCCGGAGAACTTCCACTGGAACATGGGGAGCAGGGCTCCTATGGCCTCTCAGTGAGGATTTGCACCCTATGGTGGGCGAGAAGGGCTCTTAAAATAGCATAGTGGAGTTCCATGGCTATTATCTCTCAGTCATTTTGTATTGTTTGCTTTGCTTACAAATAAAAGGATGGTTTTAAACTGAAACTGAGGAGGCCAGGTTCCATTTCCTAGTACTACTGTTTTGATTCAATTTCCGAGCCTTCAGATTTGTTGCCATATTTTTTGTCTCCTGTTTTTTTGCTTCTGTCCAAAAATATTTTATTCTGTTTAAGTACAGTTTTAAAATGTGATTCTACTCCAAGAAGTGACTCTGTAAAAATGGTATCATGGGGTTCCAGGTTTATTGTGCCACAACAAGCTCCAGAGCAAACGTGCTGGATTTACAAGTAAAAAGAAGCTTGTTTGTTTGTTCTGACCACCAGCCCTGAAAACTGCTTGGATTCTGAAAGTCAAGCTGGCTTTCTTTCTGGGTCATATATTACATGAAGAAAGCCTGGTAGTAGCTTCATAGTTAGGACTGTGTTCTAAAAATGGACGTAAAATGAGCAATGTGCTCCGGTTTTTTTGCTAAAAGAAATTTCTCACGGGGTTGATTTGAGGCCCTTTGAATTGTCTGTGTAGTTTTTGTCAGGTTTCTTATACATTTTTAATGGGCAACCTTTGAGGGCTCTGGCTGGAAAACCTACTTTTCATTGTTGATGAATATTTTCTTTTTAAAAAAGCCATCATCTACCTCCACAAAACTTGGTAATGAGGTGGGTCCTGCACAGGTCTGGTGCAATAGCTCATAAAAAAAAAAAGAAATGTTGGGTCAGCCATTATTTATTGTTATGACTGAAAGTTTATGCCCTATGCACATTGTTGATGGATGGGAGTAGAGCGCCCAGAAGCTTAATGTATGGGGGCTAGGCACAAAAACCCTTTTTGCATACAAGGCTAATTTTTCTATCATATTTTACTCTGTACCTGCTATGGGTACATGTGCACCTGCTGATGGACTCTTGATACTTCTACCACCACAGGTCCCCTTGCAGAACCCCCAATGAAGTACTGAAATAATTAGAAAATTAACATACAAAAAATCTTCACTGTGAAGCATTTAGAATTGCTACAGACACAAACCCACAAAAAAGCAGGCAAGTGAAACAGGAACTACCTAACAGTACATATTCTGTAGGCCACTGTCACAGATCTGATACAGCACCCCAACCAGGCCGCCCAGCAGATTGCTGTGAAGGACTCAGCCCCTAGGTCCCCAGGGTATATTAAGCCTCTGGAGCCTGAATGAAGCCCAGCCACTACCCCAATCTTGGGGTCTCGAGGCACACCCTCAGAGTGCAACCCAGCATCTAACACTCCCTTCTGGGAGCTGGAACCCGCTATCCAGCTGCCTAGCCCCTGGGCTCATTGCTGAACCTTCAGACTCCACTTCAGATGTGAGTCTTCTCATTTACAGTTCCCTCTCTCCGGAGGCATGTGGCATTTGTGAGGAATATAACACAGAGACACTTTGCTCAGCATTTAACACATTCTTGCTGTTTTACTTAACAAAGCACAAGAGAGTATGGATCATTTAGAAAACAACAAACACCTTAACTGCAATGCCCCTCATTAGTTCACCATTCCCTTGGGAGTCCTTGGGGGACCATCTGGGCTCAGGAAGTTAGGCAAGCAGCGTTTTCCCTGCCTCATAAGACTATATCAGCTCCCGTCAGCTTGAGCTGCTGAAAGTGGCCAAAGATCCCAAATACATCCACTGACCTCTCCCCAGACAAACCAGTTCTCCTGGGGAGGCACTATCCTATTCTCTAGAGTTATGACATTTCAGAGAGAAGCAAGTTAAGTCAACTAACTTCTATTGTTATTCTTTTGCCACCAGACTTTGGAA
Source organism: Dermochelys coriacea (assembly GCF_009764565.3). Taxonomy (NCBI): domain Eukaryota; kingdom Metazoa; phylum Chordata; order Testudines; family Dermochelyidae; genus Dermochelys; species Dermochelys coriacea. The sequence goes on along the minus strand of NC_050068.2, from coordinate 125,179,257 downwards.
TTTCTGTCCAATATGGAGGCAAAGAGACAACAGAGAAGACAAAAGGTTGCTCTGTAGCCTATAGAGCTAGCCCAATTGCTTGCATATATGTCTTTTCTTATGAGTTGATCATTTGCCACATTATAGGGTTGCTATTGGTTTTATAATAGGGTTATCTGTTTGTATTAGAGTACTTTAACTGTAACGCAAAGAACCTACAGACAACATCCTGTATGTTAAGCTAAAGCAAGTTAACATACATATGATCAAGACCTTTATCCTAGATAGGTGGTGACGAGCTAAAACATACAGTATATATGTGTTTGACCTTTCTCATAGATAAGTGGGCAAGTCAAAGCAAGTTGGTGGTTAAGGCCACCCAAGGTCATAGACTTTTTCAGAGATAACAGGTACATCACAAAGAACATAGACATAACCAAAATAGGACAGAAACAACAGAGGTGAGGATGAGCTAATGGTCTCTAATAGTTACAAATATGTCTTAATACACATGAACATGCCAGCCCCTAGAGTAAGTGTACCTAACATTTTTGTGGGTGAGGAAGTTAACTTTGGATATGGAAGGAGGACACTTAGGATCAGGCCCTATAATAGGGGCAACCCACCATGTTGGGGAAATTCAGCTTGTTTATTGTTAGTTTGTCATTGTTAGTTCTTAATAGTTAGTTTTAAGTAAACTCTACGTTAGTTTCTGTAGTCTTTCTATAGCTTTTAGCTCTAGCTTCTTCTATGGTCTTCACCTCTCATTCAAGACTTGAGGAACCTCGACCATTGAACTCTCTTGGCATGCCGGGGCAAGGCTGGTCCTTTGTCTCTTATCACCAGGTTTTCAAGGAAGGTGTGAGTATATTAATCGAGAAGTCTTTATAGTATATAGTACCACCTGTACTGCTAGAACAATATTATTGCTTTTGTAATTGGTTGATTATATGATTATTATTTGATTGCTATTCCATTACTTTTCCATTTATCTCAGTAATAGGCTTAAAGCTGCCTTTTGTTCTAAATGTGAGTTTCCTAGTCAGACATCCTGATGGTCCCTGCAAATTCTGTGAAGCCTGATTCTGGGACAAGAACCTTATTAACTTCTGATCAGATTAATTGGTGAGGCTATAACCCATATTATCTAAGCAATATTATTAATCTCCCATCAAATGAGACAACAGCACCTTCAAAATATAGTATGCAATTTGGTAACGATACATAGAGAGTTCATAATCTTACACAGAATTCATGTATTGTACAGACAGATTCCCAAAATGTCACATCCTCTGCTTAGAAACACACACTTTACTCTTGCTACAAGTACTGTGCACCGCAGACCACATACCACAACCTTCCATCTGCCCATCTTGGGATGCCAGACTTCCATCCCTCTCTTCAACTCCCTTCTTGCACACACACAACCCTTGACTAAACACTTTGAACACAAACAACTACTGCAATGAAAACCCACAACTAGTAGCATTGGGGGGAAATAATCTGGAAAAGGGGTAGGTGTAAAAGAACAAAGGGGGGAGTGCTTCTAAAAATCTAGCCTCAGTTGTGGGTGCTGAATACGCACTTTTGGAAATCTGGCCCATAAATGCTTTTGAGCTAGCTAGCCCATCTGAAAACTATGATCGTGTTATCTGTGCTTGTGTGAACTGAGAAATAACTTGTATCAGGGGGGTAGCCGTGTTAGTCTGTATTCATAAAAACAACAAGGAGTCCGGTGGCACCTTAAAGACTAACAGATTTATTTGAGAATAAGCTTTTGTGAGTAAAAACCCCACTTCTTCAGATGCAAGAAGAAGTGGGGGTTTTACCCACAAAAGCTTATGCTCAAAAAAATCTGTTAGCCTTTAAGGTGCCACAGGACTCCTTGTTGTTTTTGAAAATGTCTTAAGATTTGATCATTTTGAAATATGATATTCTTAAAGTTGTTGTTGTTTTTTGGCTCTTTTTTGCAGCTCATATGTGTACAGAAATTAAAATCTGTTACAGTGTGGAAGCACCAGCACTGATCAGATGAAAATTCCCTAGGGAACCACCTGCAAATCTGACCAACGTTTTGCACTCATACGGTTGTGTTTTAAGATGAAAAGTGTTGTGTTTTGTAGCAGTCTGTTATTAACTAGATTGGGCAGATCCTGTAACAGATGGAGTGAGAGAATGTTCAAGAGCACCTGATAGGTATTGTGACAAAGCTCTGTCCTTGCCTCTGTGGGTCCCGCGTTTCCTGGCGGATTTCGCTAGCCTCAGAGGCTCACAGTGACCCTCCACGTACCCCTTCTCTCTCTAGAGACAAGGATCACAGTCTACTGAGCCATTTTCATCATAAGCCAGCGAGGGAGGTGAGGAGAATTATCCTTCCTTGCACAGTCTCTGTTGTCTCCCAGTCTCAGTGATTAATCAGGGGGCAAAGGTGGGGGGGGAGCCCGGGCCCACCCTCTATTCTGGGCTCCAGCCCAAGGACCCTAATGATATCAGCTATGGTAGCTGACCTTTTAGAAACATGACATGTACAATTCCCTGGGCTACTTTCCCCATAGGAGCCCTCACTTCCTCAAGCTCCACTTCACCTTTACCTGAGGGCCTCCTTCCTTGTGTCTGATATAGTGTGTACTACTCAGCCTCTCCAACAGCACAATTTCTTCCCACAGCTCCTGACATGCACATCTACCTGACTGACTGGGAGGCTTTTAACTAATTTCAGCCAGCCCCTGATTGGCTTCAGGTATCCCAATCAACCTAGCCTTCTCCCTGCCTTCGGGAAAGTTCTTAATTGGCCCCAGGTGTCTTAATTGACATGAAGCAGCTTCCATTTCACTTAACCTGGTACCAGGGGTTTGTTTAGCCTGGAGCTAATATATCTATCTCCCACTACTTTTCTATAGCCATATGGCCTTGTCCCGTCACAGTATATTGGGATGAAATTAAGAAAGGACTCATTTAGGATGAATGTTAGAAATAATTTCTTAAATAATTAGTTCAATTAGACTGAAGAATAATCTCCCAGGCACAAAGGAGGAAGCTCCACTGTTTGAAAGTAAACATTTAACACTCAACTGGACACAATCCTGTTCTCTCTGAGTCTACAAGGGTGAAAAATGTACTCAAATGAACCAACACCAATCCCCACCAAGAGGTGTGGAAAAACCTGCCAATTCTCATAAATATTGGCTGCAATAGTAGTGGCACCTATAGTAAGGTAGCCTATCACGTCCCATTATAAGATGCAGTATTCAGTTGCTTATAACTTTGCCAAATGCGAACCACTCAGACTGAAATCTTCCATGCCAGGTGTCTGCCTCTTGGGGAATATATTTTCGAAAATTTCAGCAGAAATGTTTCAGCCATATCTCAGAACAAGGTTAGGGGAAAATACGTAGTTTAACATGTTAGAAAATGTTTACAGTTGTTTTGCTGAGAGACTCTAGCACCTCTAGCTTTGGAGCAGGGGCTTGAAATTTGCCAAGAGGTTCACCGTCGTGTCAGGGGCGTGCCTTTTTGCCAGCCCCATGAAAATCTGTCCGGATCTATCTAAGTTAAGTGCTTCCAAAAAGCACATTTCACACAAGCCCCGTAGAAGTTTGCCAGCTAAATTCTCCAGAATCTACACTGAGCACGCTCCATTCCAAGCTTCAAGGGACTCTGTGGCATTAAGCACGAACACATTTCAGGAGGGCACTAGGAAATAAGAGGTATAATTGGTTAGACTCAGCTCTCTGCAGTGTAGATGCGGAAGCCCCAGGTTGCGGCCCAGCTCCAGAAATTCTCAGCCTACGGTAACCAATCAGTGTAGATGCTCAAGCCCTCTGTTCTCTAACCAGGGTCCACCAACTTGAGTTCCACTAATCCTGGGCTTCCATTACAGTGTAGACATACCCTGACAGCTGGAGATTCTCTCTCCTGTGCTCTCAGGGTATGTCTACATTGCAATAAAACACCCGCAGTTGGCCTGTGTCAGCTGACTCAGGTTCGTTGGGCTCAGACTGTGGGGCTATAAAATTGCAGTGTAGATATTTAGGCTCATGCTGGAGCCCAGGGAGCTAGGCAGCCATTCTGTGACAAATTCCAAGATTTTTTTTCCCATTCCACTACGGAACAATATTTTTTTTCCAAACCTTGGATTTTTTTTATGGCATGGAAAAATCTTGTTCCTTCTCAGCGCTAAATAAAAGAAATACTGAAAACTGATAGAATTCAAGTTTCAAGGGACCCACCTAAAATGTCCCAATGCACAGCACAGCCCTAATTCATTACCTGACATCATCCATAAATATGCACTGAAAGAGACAGCAGTCATGTGGAAAAAATAGTATGTGATCATAATTTGGCTCCCTTGTGTACGTGCATTAGAGGTCTCATGGGCAACCCTAAACCTGGCATTTCTTCTGAGCACTTGACTCTCCCAACTTAATTTGTATTAAATATAGATATTTATATGTAATAGTTATCAAAGACAAGTGGACAAGGCAGTATCTGTGCTGCCAGAGTGACCTTGACATGACCTAGGTTGGCAAACACACATGGGCCTGATTCAGCTGAAGTGAATGGGACTCTTTCCACTGACTTTAATGGGAGCTGGATTCATCCCCATGGTAGTAGAATGAGTCTATGGTAACCTGATTAATTATGGACAAGCAACACAGACCCCAACCCTCACATGCCAATCTAGGCACCAAGTGGAAAGCCAAGAGCCCTGGCACATGTCCACAATTCCCCACCACAATGATACATTACAGAGGCACAGGGATCTGCTTACAGAAGTGCACCCAGGGCAGTAATGGTGAGCGACAGCAGACAACTGCAAATAATAATGTGGTTTTCCAGGCTGATTGTAAAGTACTCAGGGAGCCAAAGCACAGCTTGCATTGCAAGGCACAGATAATACTATGGACAGAATGTAAGGGAATGGTTAGTAGTGGATGAATGAAACTGTGCAAGGTTCCAAAAGTCATTGAGAACATTTCACACAGTCTGTATGGTTAGTGATGTTACAGTACTTAAATCTGTCACTCTAGGTTCGTTAGTGTCCACCAGTGATATCTCAGTGTGGCATTTTGCCAACACAGAAGGAAAGGAAATAAAGAATCTACATTTTTAGAAGCAACCTCCCTATAAGGTCACTTCAATGTTGATGACCACAAATGAGTAGTTGGTAACAATTTTACAGTCCATAGAAATACACAGCCCCTCAAAATCCTTTTTGCAGCTCAATCACCGTTTGAGTCAGCAAAAGCTGATGGGTGCTATAACAAAGCAAAATTCCTGTTGACTTCAATGGGTGTAAGATCAGGGCCATAAAGTGAACTAATCTGCTTTATATATACATTAGACAAAAACCCCTTGATGAGCCAAAATCATTAACTGAACACATGCCTAGGCTTAAGCAATGACAACTAAATACATTTTCAAACAAAATGGCTGAAAGCCAATTCCTCCTTTAATTCCATGTAAAGATCTGACTTCTGGGTCATGTGTTTTAACTCCAGGAGCTAAGGGCATCACCTAACACCTCTAGCAGGACAAACTAGCAACTCCCTGTCTGCAATGGGCATTAGTGATCTCATCAGCTTCTGCAGTAGAAGCACGGAACCCTGAGCTCAGGTTTGGCAAGTAAAAAGCTGGACAAATTCTCACTTGAAATGAATCACAATTCAGGGTACAGGGCACGTCCTCTGAGAGATTTGGGGTCTCAAACTGTGCATTTTTTAAAAAGCATTTTCGCTTCATTAAATGAAATGAAATGTATCCTGTGGACACTAAAATATTTTCGAGAGAACAATGAGTACCAGGGCAATTTCACATGCTGTATTGGCCCAATACCTGCTTGTTTTACTCACATGATTATTCCTAGCGATGTCAGTGGGACTACTTGTTTGAGTAAAGGTGGGAGCCATAAAGGTACTTAGGAGCCTGAGCCCTGTTTTTAGGCACTACTGTGATCCATAACCTCCCATTTGGCTGCCGCCTAACCCTATAGGTGCCTAAACCCACTGAGCACTTAAGTTTTTGCAGTAAAAGTTCCCTAGGCACCTATGTTTCTGCCTCTGGGCATGTGCCCTGCTGATTCACTCTAAGTGTCCAGGCATCTATTCCCACCTAAGCCCTGGAACAAGCTACAAACCTGGGGGAAGCTAGGTGCGCCTCTGCCTAAGTTGCCTGTGGAGCCCGATCTTGTAGGTTTGCTCAGAGAGCACTTAACTTCACCTTAAAATCTTTAGCCCAATGGTTAGGATGCTCACTGGGATCTGAGAGAATCCCAGTGAAGTGCCCCCTGCAGCTGATGAAGAGAAAGGTATCTGCTGCCTCTCAGCAAGTACCCTAACTACTGAGCTAGAAAGTTGTTCTAACTCTTTCACTGGCCCAATGAATATTTAACTATTTAATTGAAGAGGAACAACTTCAGTAGAAAGTGGCAAAGAGTCCTGTGGCACCTTATAGACTAACAGACGTATTGGAGCATAAGTTTTCGTAGGTGAATGCCCACTTCTTCAGACACATGTAGTGGAAATTTCCAGAGGCAGGTATAAATATGCAATCCATAGGCGAGGCTGCAGGAGTCCCACGTCAAAAGATTCCATAGCCCTCAGGCCTACGCTCAGAAGTGCTCTCAATGTGGTACCTGCCTGCCATTGCCAACCACTATATATATGGATTGGACTAGCAGCAAGGCTAGCCACCATGTAGAGCCTTCCTCCCCCTAGAAACAAATCAATTTACTACCAATATTTTCAAAAAGAAAAGGAGTGCTTGTGGCACCTTAGAGACTAACAAATTTATTTGAGCATAAGCTTTCATGAGCTACAGCTCACTAGCTCACGAAAGCTTATGCTCAAATAAATTTGTTAGTCTCTAAGGTGCCACAAGTACTCCTTTTCTTTTTGCGAATACAGACTAACACGGCTGCTACTCTGAAACCTACCAATATTTTGTCAGCTTCAACTTTGCTTTATAAATCTGAAAGAAATCATAAATAAATGTGACATTTTCTCACATAGAACAGACTAGAAACATACAAGCTGGACAAGTGCTAGAAACAGAAGTCACAGGTCTACAGAAAAAGTATTTTTGCAGCCAGCTCTCAGCCTGATTGTACAATGAGCTGCACCCTTACTTCCTGTTAACTTCAATGGGAGATAGGTATGCTCACCGGTGGGTATTCACAAAATGAAGCTGCAATGTGCAAGGAATGCAGTGTGTCAAGCTGCATTTGACTCTTCATTTTCAGATGGGTTTTATAGTGGCATATAATACTCTCTCATTAATTTTGACCATATTTTACAGCCCTTTGTACCCAGGCAGCAAAGACTTCCAGCCCCACGTTTCTACGATTCTGTGACCCGATAGACTTGTTGCTTGCAACAAACTGGCTTTCAGTGAAATGCCCAGAGGAAAAATAAAAGCAGTTTTGCGGGGCGGTTGGATGATTACCCTTTGTTGATATCATTTTTATTTAAAAAATGAAAGTGAAAATATCCAAATTATCCCGATGATAAACTTACAGCTTTAGCTCTTCGTGACATCAGCTAGGGCCCAATACTGCAAACCTGTAGCTCTGGGGAAGGACATATCCCCATTGTTTCATGTTATCTGTGTGTGTATATAAATCTCTCCTCTGTTTTTTCCACCAAATGCATCCGATGAAGTGAGCTGTAGCTCACGAAAGCTTATGCTCTAATAAATTTGTTAGTCTCTAAGATGCCACTAGTAATCCTTTTCTATCTCCATGAGTGTTACCCTGTGGAGATTCCCCTATGGTGGACCTTCCCCTTGCAAAATAGGTCATAGGGCCCACCCCTAAACCTCCAAATAATACCTCAAAGTAATTCTAAATGGCCAACATTGTTATAATGAGCAATGAGCCTTTGCCCTCTAAGTCCAGTCCAGGTGGTCAGAGAACAAATGTTATCACCTGACAGTGTTTGATGGTTTATGTGAGGCATCAGAAAACTAGCATCTCAATTAGCACTTTTAGTTTCAGCTCTAGGAGTGAGGATATGTGTACTATGACTGTCCTTTACTGCTTGGTCCTTGCCTTTTAGGTGCCCTGTGGACCCTTTAGGGCAAGGGTAGACAACCTATGGCACGCATGCCAAAGGCGGCATGCGTGCCAAAGGCGGCATGTGAGCTGATTTTCAGTGGCACTCACATGGCCCGGGTCCTGGCCACTGGTCTGGGGGGGCTCTGCATTTTAATTTAATTTTAAATGAAGCTTCTTAAACATTTTAAAAATCGTATTTACTTTACATACAACAATAGTTTAGTTATGTATTATAGAATTATAGAGAGACCTTCTAAAAACGTTAAAATGTATTACTGGCATGTGAAACCTTAAATTAGAGTGAATAAATGAAGACTCGGCACACCACTTCTGAAAGGCTGCCAACCCCTGCTTTAGGGTATGTCTACCTAGCAATTAGACATCCGTGGCTGGTCTGTGCTAGCTGACTCAGGATCCCAGGACTCAGGCTGTGGGGCTGTTTCACTGTAGTGTAGATATCCAAGGTAGGGCTGCAGCCCGAGCTCTGTGACCCTCCCACCTCACAGGGTCCTAGAGCCTCGGTTCCAGCCCAAGCCTGGAACTCTACACTGCAAAGAAACAGCCTGAGTCAGCTGGCACAGTTTAGCCATGGGTGTCTAATTGCTGTGTAGACATATCCTTAGACTATGCTGATCCACATAATCTCTAGCTCTCTATATTTTAGTCCAGCAACACAGTCATCATGTCCACTCCACTTTTACCTTTCCCTGAGATGAAGACAAACAGCAAAACCTTCTCACCCGCTCCATTCCACTTGTCTGTCTCACCCACCTACTCTATCTTGTCTTTTAGATTATAAAATCTTCAGAGCAGTGACTGTCATTTACTATACATTTGTACAGCACCTAGCATGAAGGAGGCCCCAGCTGGTTGGCCTCTAGGCACCATTGCAATATAAATGTTAAATAATAATCATAAAGCATAACTGTCAGATCGATAAAATGTAACAACTGATTTCAGGTACAATAGAGAAAACCTGCAGGCAAATAAAAATTGTATAACTACCCAAATAGCTTGGCTAATTAGTTGTGTAATAACAGAAATTTTGATTATAGAAAAGAAATATTAGGTAAGAAATTAGAATCTTGCATTGAAGGGGACAACCCTGTTCCATCAAAATCAGTGGCAAAGCTCCTGCTGTGTCCACTGGGAAAATAATTCAGCCCTTATCTCTCTCACTTTATCTCTGTACCATCACCACATCATGTAGGGTCTGTATACAGTGCAATCAGAGGTATGATTGAATCTTGGGGAGGCATATATCTGCTAGCTTTAATGTTGCTAGCATGGCTAAAAATAGCAGTGCAGATGCAGCAAAGCAGAGTTCAGAGCGAGCTGTGGAAGCCCACCTGGAACACTGGGTACAGACTTGCATTACCAGCTCGCATTGGAGCCCGCCCTGCAGTGTCTTCGCTACATTAAAGCTAGCGCAGAATTCCTACCCAAGCGGCAGTCAGTCCTCTGTGCGAAGTATAAATGTACCCTTGGGTGTTGTGCTGCTGTTTGACATCCTCCTCAGTGACTGTATTTCCTCTCATTATAGCTAAACCACGTACCATTAACTCTCTTTTTGAAGTGGTAGGAATGCAAAACTAGAATGTAGCACAAGGGTCATAGTGACTTCTGATTAAAAGACTTGTTCCCTTGATAATGCAAGTTAAAATATTCATTGCAGTAGCCCGCAGAGGCCTTAACCAGGTCCAGGCTCCATTATGCTAGGTGCTGCACAAACACATGACAATCCCTGTCTAGAAGAGTTTACAGTCTAAGTATTTTTCTTTTGCTTTGTCTCTATTAAACACAGTGTAGGATGAACTTCAAGCACTATCTGTTCCCTTTTATACCATGATCCTGCAAAAACTTATGCATGTGCTTACAGTTATGAACCTAAATAACTCAATGGGATTGAACATGTGCATAAGTTAAGTAGGTGCCTAAGTGTCTGCCTGATCGAGGCCTTCCTTCTGTTACCTATCAGCCCTGTTTTTCTCTGTTGTCCTTAAAGCCTTGTCTAACTGAGGCAAATTTCCTACAGCTTTCTCATTGCTGCTAACACTGGTACCGCTGCATTGCAATTAGCAATTTTGGAAGCTCAGTGTACAGACAAGGTAAAAATGAACAAGGTGTTGATTAGATTTGCTCTCAAAAAAGGCTAATACTCTTAACATCGTGTTAAAACAAGGATGTCTAGATTAGGGCTCCCAACGTTAACATTGCTGCTGCCGAGCCACTGTCACCACTCAGTACCCTTTTTCTTTTTGCGAACATGTTATTTCTCCCCCCCACCCTACCCCACCCCGCACTGTTCCTCAGATGTTCTTGTTAACTGCTGGAAATGGCCTATCTTGCTTGTCACCATGAAAGGTTTTCCTCCTTCCCCCCCCCCCCGCTGCTGGTGATGGCTCATCTTAAGTGATCACTCTCCTTACAGTGTGTATGATAAAACCCATTGTTTCATGTTCTCTGTGTGTGTATATAAATCTCCCCACTGTATTTTCCACCAAATGCATCCGATGAAGTGAGCTGTAGCTCACGAAAGCTTATACTCAAATAAATTTGTTAGTCTCAAGGTGCCACAAGTACTCCTTTTCTTTTTGCGAATACAGACTAACAAGGCTGCTACTCTGAAACCTCTCACCACCAGTGAGCATTTACTAGCTCTCTAGCAGAGACAAGGCCATGTATTGCATAGTTTTGCTTAAGAGAAAATATGACTTCTTCGTAACAGCACTATGCAAAGACACCTTTAAAAGTGCAAGGAGTCCAGTGGCACCTTAAAGACTAACAGATTTATTTGGGCATAAGCTTTCACGGGTAAAAAACTACGTGGTTTTTTTAAAAAAACAAATAAATCTGTCAGTCTTTAAGGTGCCACTGGAATCCTTGTTGTTTTTGTGGATACAGACTAACACGGCTACCCCCTTATACTTTAAAAGTGCTTCACATTTGTCTCTTTGACAATACCCATCTGTCTTAGATGGCTGGTGCCTAGGTCAGTTATATAGCATCTTAACAATCCTAACTGGTTCATTATTATCTCTAAAAGCAAAATGTATAAATGAAAATAAAAATAAGAATAATTTCCATACCAGTACTGAAAGACCATACAAACTGAAGGAAGTGAGCTATAGCTCACGAAAGCTTATGCTCTAATAAATTTGTTAGTCTCTAAGGTGCCACAAGAATACAAACTGAACTATCTCTTTTCTACTAGAAATGGTCCCTTCAGTTAAGGGCTGAGGGATGGGTGGGAAGCTGGCACCTGTTCTTGGAATAAACAAGAGACCTTCAGGTTCCAAAGTGGCCATCACAGCTTTCACTAATATGACAAAATCAACTTACTTTTTTTGGATACTTTCCCCTACTGTTTGTGCATTTTATTTAAAATGGGACTGACCCCCACCTATGCTTTGCAGATTGCTTCAACCACTACTTCCTTCTTTCTCCTCCTTTCTGTTTAACTCTATGGTTTCCTGTTTCTCGGGCTCCATAATTAAGCCTTTTAGTCTCATTTTTCTTCCCTGGCTTTGGTCTATGAGTAGATCATTTGTACTTCTCCACCATTAATGGGTGTGTGGGTGTATGCTACTTTTTTCAGCTGGTTTCATAGTTGACAGGAAGAAGGAGTATGAAGACTTAATAAAAATGGTTTGGCAGGGGAGGTAGTTTTCTTTAGCTCTTATCCAGAAGTCACTTTGCATTCTCTTTCAGGGGATCTTTTCCTGATCATTCATTTTTTAATGCTATCATGGGAAGTATTACAGATATATCACCAAATGCCTTTAACAGTGACTTGATTCTCCACTATCTTCCTTACACCTTGTGTAGCTACATACTGGTTTGCTCCTCCTGTGAATTTGTAGTGTGAGTAATGACAGGAAGTTGCAAGAGAGAGCTGAGGTTTTGTGTTGGGATTGGTGTGTTACACAGCTACTGCTCTGTGTGCCTTCCATACATCTAATTCTCTTTAACAGATGATGCATGAGGCTCACAGTTGTCTCACTGATCTATCCTACAGTATGATTCTATGGGCCTGATTTTCGTTTGTACTAAGTCCCCTTTATGTTCATCTGGCAGCATAAGTAGGCCCTGAAGGGGTAGAAATAGACCCCCTGGAATACTCCCTGTACAGATGGTCTCCTTAGCTGGTGTAAGCACTTTATACTGGCCCTGCTCCCAGCCCCTGGCATAGGAAGTATGTCAGGGTAGGGAGGGGGCAACCAGTGCTTAATTTGTAATGAAAGAGATGCTGGGGATCAAGCAATTTTTTTTACATTCATAAGTGACATAGCAAGCGCAGAGGTGCTGGGGCTATTAACTACCAAGCCTAGAGATGCCAGGGCACAGCCCTGGCACAAATTAAGTACTGGGGCAAGCCAGGGATGGAGCAGGGACATAACTGCAATGCACTGTTCTACAGTTTTTCTCTGCTCCCCATCAGGCTGCTCTAAATTACATGGGAGGCTGGGCAAGTCCCTGCAGGCCTAAAAACATGAGAAGTGCAAACCAGCTTCTCCACCTGCCTCCTTCCAAAACGTAGGGCCAGGAGAACTGAGACCTCTGATTCTAAGTAAAGAGCATCATCAGCTGTTCTGTGACTTCTCCTGCCTTTACGGGAAAAACTCTGTCCAGTCTTGCAGAAGTGCAATTGAGAGAGAGAGGAATCAGGCAGTGTTCCTCCCCAACCCATCGCCACCATGTACCTATCGGGCCGGTTATATACCTGTGAGCGCTTGGCAGCGGATACAGCCAAAATGTTTGAGGCACCATTACCTGGAAGGATTGGTCAGCTGGCCTGGGGTGATCTTCACCTGTCAGAGAACTTTAACTTAAAAGGAGAAGAGACTGAGACAAGGCAGTTACAAAAAACCCCGTCAATTTAACAGATTATTGATAATAAATAAAAGTGGGCAAACAACACATGAAGGGGACAGTGTGTGAAACAGGAGACAGCTCACCAAGTACCACTCTGACTGCATGTACTGCTAAGAAAGTACGAAGCGTTCCTTCAGCACAAAGGGTGGGAGTCTTACAGGTTGCCGTACCCTTTCAAAGACAGGCTCTTTGGCCCATGTTGCGTCTCCAAGATCCATGTGCTGAGAGGGGCCTTTATGTGTAGATCTTCCTTGCCACATGTGGAAGGGTGAAGCACAGCTGCCTCCATGGCCCTGGCCTCCCATTCCTGGGACCCCTGAGGTTTTCACAGGAGTTGTAGGAGAGGCAGGCCATGGAGGAAGGCACACTATAGAGTTGCCCAGGGAAAGATAATACACCACTGTTCGACTCCACTGCTTTAAGGGGATGTGGTAGCATCTCCTTCTGGAGAAGCCCTGATAGCACAGCTCCAATGGAGCCATGCTGCCAGGAAACAAAAGGAGATTCCTGGGCTCCAGAGCCAGTGCAGAGGCACTGTGCCTCCATCCAATGGCCTTGGCTTTTTGTGGACCCCCTAGAGTCCTTAGTCCTTGGAGGGAAAACTGACAGCTGCTTCCTTGGACGTTCCCTGATAAAAATGTTTGGAGAGGAACTCTATGAATTCCCTGCCCACTTTATACACCCAAGTTTCCAAAGAACCTCTTTTAGATAACCAAAACTTGCTCTTGTCAGTTGAACTTGTGTGGTGTAAGGTTATGTGGCTTTTTGAAATTGCTGAAAGAGTTGTGAATAACCTATTAAATCAAAAATCCCCACCCAGTATACAATGAGAACAGAAACTGGGCTGCACTACATTGTGTAATAGTAGGCACTTGATGCCTACAGAAATGCAGCCAGAAAATCTCTCTGTACCCTGAAGTGTCTTGACAACAAACAAACCTGAGAGAAAAAATATTTTGGGAAATGTTTGTAGAGATTCCCCCTTTTCTTTCTCTCAGGAAGTGATTTATTACACTCCGGGCAGTTGAGAACCCTTCTCCAAATGCCACATCTGGTATCCCTAGCCTCTGTTTGCCAGAAGATGGGAGTAGGCGATGGGTATGGATCACTTGATGATTACCTGTTCTCTTCATTCCCTCTGGAGCACCTGGCATTGGCCACTGTCCGAAGACAGGAGACTGGGCTAGCTGGACCTTTGGTCTGACCTAGTATGGCTCTTCTTATATTCACATGGAGAGTGATTTTCTAAAGAGACTAGTGATTTGGGGTACCTTTGTTTTTGGGTGCCCAACTTGAACTGCCTTAAAGAGGCCTAATTTTAAGAAAATACTGAGCACCCACCCCTGTAAAACAGTCCCCTTACTGTGTCTCAAGTAGGGTAACCAGAAAATCACTAGTCATGTTGGAAAACCTTGGCCTTAACTTCTGAATTATTTCCTTGGCCTTGTTTCATCATGGTTGCCTCATGGAGTTACTCACTATACTTCCATGGATCTGCAAAGGTTATGTTGCAGGGGAGCGGCCTTAGGCTCTGTCCTGAAAAACCATGAAACATATTTAGCTTTACAATGTTAGTAGTCCCACTGAAGACAACAGGACTATTCAAATGCTTAAAGTTATGCATATATATTAGGGTTTGAAGCATGAGGGTTTAGTTTCTACAAGGGGCTTCACAGGAGCACATTCGCCTGATGTATTGGCCACCACACTTTCCCAGCCCACTGCTGCTTACTTTGGGGGTTATTCCTAGCACCCCTGGCAGAAGTTGGCATAAACAAGAGTGAATCCAGTCAATGATATTTACAATTTTATGAGGTAGTTTTAAAACTCAGATACAACATTGCCTATCTATCAGAGAAAAAATTAAATGACTAGATGGCTGCCCAGAACTCATAAAAGAACAGAAGCAGCTTCTGAAGCAAAGGAGCTAATGCATTACAGCAAAGGCTTCATCTTCTGACAAGCAATAAGTGCTCCTAGACCAAATCAGATTAGTAATATAGGCTACTTATCTAGACACGTGCTGGCAATTTCCAAAGGCTTACTGTTCTCTTTATAATAATAATACTTAGCACTTCTACAATGATGTCCAAAGTGACAAACATGGACTAATTAATCCTCACACACCCCTCAGAAGTAAATAAACAAGTATTATCATCCCCCTGGTTTAGATGGGGAAACTGAATCAGAGAGGAAAAGTGACTTGCCCAAAATCACGTAGCAAGACAGTGACAGAGCCAGCACTAAAAGTCAGAATTATCTGAGTGCCAAAGTCATTCACTCTCCTCCAGGGTCAGGGTGCCGGCTGCAGCAGAGTCAGTCTCCTAGCAACATACTGGACACAGCTGATTGTGGAAGGGGCTGCCTAATTGATTACATTTTCTGATTGATGGAGGGATAGACTCAGCAGTGCCCAGAGATTGCTGGCTACTCAATGTGTTGGGGTGACTGTTCTCCATCCTTGATTCCCATGATCTCACTTCCTGACTGAATTTCTGGCTCACCCATGGGCTCTGGCATTTGGCTTCTGATCCCTGACTCTGACCCTTGGCTTTGCTCTTGACTGTACCCCTGCATGGGCCATGGGCCTGACTCTTGAAACTAGCTTGGCTCTGCTCTAACCTCCAGGCATAGCCCACTCCTGTGGCTCTCACTTTCAAGCATGACCACCCTCATCCCAGTTGTCCTTGACATCCACACCATACTAGCTCTCAACTGATTCCTGGCTCTTCCAATTGACTGTTACTCACTTGGGTGAGGGGTATTTCCACAGAAAGATCTGGGAAGGCCTGTAATGATTTCACCTCATTCCCAACCATACCTTTAGAACAAGCGATAATGAAGAGATCCATCGAAGGTTTTAGCCTTGGCCCACTGCGTGCTGGGACAGCACTTGGGAAGTTTTGGTTAGTGCTTCATAGATGCCTATGCACTGTAGGCATGTCAACAAGATGACTAGTTGCTTTAATGTTTAGTCATCATGCATGAATTATTCAGCCTCTACAGCAACTTCATGCACGTGCAAAGTTGTCTGCTAACAATGCTGCTACTCTCATGGATATACATGGAAAAAGGAGGGAAACATGATAGGGGGAGGAGGGAGTGGTGTTAATTTTTGTGTATGTTTTTGTTTGTTTTGCCTTTGCCAGGGAATGGAAGCCAGGCTGGAACTCTGCTGCTAAATGACTCTTCTCCCAAACACTGTACTGAATTAAATTTAATTGCTGAGGGTGCCAATTCAAAGAAATCTCTGGTCATATGTCTCTAACCAGTTTTTACCCTCCACTTCCCACAAATGATGAAATTTAGTATGGCAAATCAGGATTTATACAGACATGAGATAAAATCCTGTTCCCAATGGTGCTAGCGCTAGATTATTGTATTGCTTGTAATAAAATACTAATAGTGTAGGCAGCCAGTTTGCGCATGATGTGACCTAAAAATAGAAGACTAGAATGAACACAGTTCAGAAAGTGGCTGGTTTGTCTTGTGATTCACATGGCCATTTAAAAATATTTCCTGTTGTGAAGGTATAAACTCTTTTTAAAAAAATACATTTTGGTTGATGAGTTTCTAAGTGTCTTTTTTTTCCAGTTGTCCTTGGTAGAGGAGAATAATTTGCTACTGCAAAATAGTGCAACTAGTAAATAAAATAAAGCATATTTTTGTGTGGGTGTCACCATCCATATATTAGTATGATAGAATGCTTCAAAATCTATTATAGTCTATAAGTAAGCAAAGCACGTAGCATAGGTTATGGTGTAGCATTGAGGTAACATCTGTAGAGATGATATGGGAGTGGTGGAAGAGCTGACATGAGTAAACCACATTCACATTTGTTTTTGATATTTTTCTAAAGAGTTTCGCAGAAGTGAAAGAGGAAGAAAGAGGGACTGGTCTAAGCAGAAAGTACCAATGTAAAAAACCTTTTTCTTTATCGTGCGAGGAGAAGCTTTTTATCATTGCACCTTATCTTCAGTCTCTAAGATGTCTGAATGTTCTGTCTTTGCTCACCTGCAAGGTAGTTCTAGAAAACGTTTTAACAAACAACAAGTCCTTCCTAGATTTGTTCACAAAATAGAATTTATAACCTTACCTTTAAAAAAAAAGATTTTTTAAGTCTGAAATTCTGCTTTTCAATTGGGGTAGGGGAGTGAGAAAGAGAGTGAAGAATATTCTAAATTTACTTTCCTGAAATTCACATTGATTTTCTTTTGAGATTTTGTTAAGATTATCAAAAGCATTGAAGGGGATTTAGCCATGCATTTCCCATTAAACTTAATCCCTTTTACCATTATATCTGAATACTATTTCTTTACTTTGGGGATGTAGGTACTATATAATTTCTAGCACTGAACAGCCCGATCAGCCCATATCTTCATTATTTCAGCAGTCCAAAATAATGACACATGGATAGCTATGGAAATTTCCAAATGCTGCTTCATTCCTTCTTCTCCATTAGCAAAATCCATATATGCGTGATCTCTCACATCTATTTGTATCTGGTGGCATAGCTACCACCTCCACTTTTGGTATCTCTATTCCCTTTGAGCTATGAGGTACAGACTATTCCCTTTTTCAGTAGATTGCCACCAAAGTAGTGGTCTGCCAATTCTTTACCACACAGGATAGTAAATCTTGGATCTTCTTACTCCCTTTAGTGCAGCATTCTTCTTCGTTGTCAGATTAAATAACAACAGTCTCTCATGATTCACACACATACACACTTTAGATAGCAGATAAACTGTATGCTTCATTCTAGTAGTGAGTTATTTTACTAAAAAAAGACTAGTATTAAGAGTTTAAAATTTTTAAAACGTTTTCAGAAAGAACACTCATTTCCTTATGCTTCATCTACTGCATGATAGAACTATGAGCTTGCTCTGCTCCCATCAAAATTCCCATTGGCTACTAAGGAAGTAAGAGTGGGCCGTAAAACAGAAACAAGAATTAAACACCATGAAAGATAAGACCCCCGAAGGAAGAAGATGGAGACTCACTAAACAATGGTGATCTTTCTGAATACATTCACAGCAGCTAGACACAAGAGTAGGATTTGCAGAAATGCTCAGCACTGGCCTAGCTCTGTTTCCACTGAAGTCAAGGACAGATTCTGGCTTTTGGAGGCTGTTTAGATGGATGCATCAGAATTCTGGTCACAGGGCAACCATTCCCTTTGAAACAGGCCCCTGGCAACAAAGAGTCTTCCACAGCAAAGTCTCCTGTATGATCCAGTAACTATACGGGATGATGGGTGGGGAAAAGGCGGTGGGGCAGGGGGGAACCCAAACCATTTATGTAGAGGAGGCCTCAGGAAGAACTAGAATTCAATCTTTTGATATTCTCAGAGGTCTTCGATATCTCATTTTACATCGACTTCCACTTACTTTGCACAAGTTTCAGGGCAGCCGTGAATCAAACTATTAGAGTATTACTTAAAGGCTCCCTTTAACCTGGAACACAACGATCATTGTAACTCCTCGTTGGAGGGCAGGGGAGAGGACATTTTAAAAAGAAAAAAAATTCTCCAAATGATATCACAACCTGCACTGTCATCATAATGACCCTTGCAGTACTTTTTCAGGACCTGACTCAATATAAGATACATCTAACACATTTTCCACCCCACAGAAGTCATTTTAAGGTTTCTGTGGCCCTGTGTTGGTGTCTATAATTGGAAAATTGGACACATTTTTATAGACTCATTTTGTGTTTCTTTAAGGTAACTGTCACTTTAAAATAAAAGTAGCCGACTAGTACATCAGAATTCAGCCTGAGAAAGGAGGGTCAGGATCACAGATTGTATCTGTGAGCAGCTGGAAACACTGCAGCAAGCTAAAAATGTGGGTTTGCTCTTCATGACTTGACTGAGGCATGAGAATTTTTTTGTTTCCTACGCCATCAGCTGCAAAATACAAAGGTCAGAAACCACAAACTGCCTACTATTTTTTAAATAAAGAGATACATTAATTACACTCTTCAAATCATAACAGCTAACATTTTAAACCCCTCTTTTTAACTTTCCCGGGATTGCAAACAAACAAACAAAAAAAAAGAAGAAAGAAAGAAGCATTACTAATCACATGCTCAAATCCTATTTTTAGGTACAATGTGACCCACAGAACTCCCATTCAGCTGCTACCTAATCCTGTTGGCACCTTAACTCACTTGGCACTTAAGTTTTTGCCTATGAGAATGTAAAGTGCTGCCTAACTCTGGGCATCTGGGTGTCTATCACCGGCTTCAGCCTCAGAGCAATCCATGTACCAGGGAAAGATAGGGTATTCCTCCACCTAAGTGCCTGATCCAGTAGACATGGTCAAAGGCCACCTAACTCCACACAAAATAACCAGAAGGAGGAGTTGAGGTTCTATTATCACTTTTAGCCAAGTGGCCAAGACACTCACCCAGGATGTGGGAGTCCCCCAGCTCACGTCTTCCCTCTGCCTGATGAGGAGAAGGGATTTGAACAGTGATCTATTCTTAGATATGCGCCCTAACTGCTGGGGTATGGAATATTCTGATGTGGGGGTTCGCTCAATCACACCTATTCAAGTTGTTCCACCTTAATTACATAATTGAATATTAAATATTAATCGGGACAGAAAAAAAGTTAGAATGACTATAGCCTACTGCGAGGTAACAGATTCCTGTTATATCCCTTCTGTTCATCAGGCAGAGGGTGGGACTTAAACTGTTCCTCTCCCATATCCGAGGAGAGTACCCTGACCTCTGGGCAAAAGGTTATAAGGGAGCTCCTCTGCCCCTCCCCCAAGCTGGTTCGTGTGGAGTTAGGCAGCCCCCGAGCACATCTACAAAACTGGGCCCCAACCATGACTTAAGTGTTCAAATGCCTATCCTTCTCCAGTTTGTGAAACTGCAATCCACAATGTTCTCCCATGAGAACCAGGGCCTGCAATCTAGTAACTTCCGTGAGTTGCCGGAAGAAAGCCTCGTCCACCTCATCCCCCTGGTCCAGTGGTCTATAGCAGACTCCCACCACGACATCACCCTTGTTGCTCACGGTTCTAAACTTAATCCAGAGACTCTCAGATTTTCCTGCAGTTTCATACTTGGGCTCTGAGCAGTCATACTGCTCCCTTACATACAATGCAAGTCCCCCACCTTTTCTGCCCTGCCTGTCCTTCCTGAACAGTTTATATCCATCCATGACAGTACTCCAGTCATGTGAGTTATCCCACCAAGTCTCGGTTATTCCAATCACAACATAATTCCTTGACTGTGCCAGGACTTCCAGTTCTCCCTGCTTGTTCCCCAGGCTTCTTGCATTTGTGTATTTGAGAAAACTCGCTGATCGTCCCTCTTTCTCAGTATGAGGCAGGAGCCCTCCCCTCTGGCACGCTGCTGCTCGTGCTTCCTCCCGGTATCCCACTTCCCCACTTACCTCAGGGCTTTGATCTCCTTCCCCCGGTTAACCTAGTTTAAAGCCCTCCTCACTAGGTTAGCCAGCCTGCTTGCAAAGATGCTCTTCCCTCTCTTCATTAGGTGGAGTCCGTCTCTGCCTAGCACTCGTCCTTCTTGGAACACCATCCCATGGTCAAAGAATCCAAAGCCTTCCCTCCGACACCACCTGCGTAGACATTTAGGAAGCCTAGGGTGCCTAACTCGGGCATTGTGGATTGCAATGTGTTCCTGTGATCTTCTAGGCACCTAAAAATTAGGTGCTGTGACACTCATCACAACACCTAAGTCACTTTTGTGGATCCAGGCTTTATATAGCACCTGTCATCCAAGAAACTCCAGGCACATTACAGACATCAATATTAACTCCAGTTAAAATTAATGACATAACATTGGGGTAATAGTGAAGCCAGTGAGAGCACAATCAGCCCCATTAATTCAACTAACCACAAAGCACTATTGTGCTCTGCCTATGACTATTGAATGAATATTATAGTTAAGGTAAATATGTAATTTTTCACTCTGAGAAGAAATGGGGAAATTTTAGAAGGGCGATAGAATCACTTGTTGATCTGTAGGGGATTTATATGCATAATTTATCTGAGCATGAAGGGGAATACTGAGGAACAGTTTTCACTTTAACATTAGGAAACTTTATGTCCTTTAGTTAGCTTTCAAAAGAAGGGAACTTTGGCCTGTATAACTCTGCATACCGTCTAAAACACATTTGCAAGAGAATGGAACAACTATTACTGAGTGGGTTGTTGTGCTTTCAGCACTTTAGCACTGTTATTTTTATGAATCCTTTTGGTCTACTTATTGGTGGGCTAGCCCAAGCCGGCATAGAAGGTCGAAAAGCAAGAAGAGCTTTTGTTAAAACCCCTTCTCTCTCCTCCCTTTCCACATTCTCTGCCTCCCGTGTGCTATTGCTTGCACCTCTAGGAGTATGTCTACAGAGTGCACAGGAGTGAGCCTCCCAGCCTGGGTTGGCAGAGCTCATGCTCTAAAAAATAGCTGTGCAGGCAGCACTTCGAAGTTGTGCCTTGGGTTAGAGTTTGGGCTCTGAAGCCTTGGGAGGGGAGGATGCATGCTCAGAGTGCTATGCTGGCTGTGTAGACATGCCTTAGAAGGTGATGCATTAACAAACTTGAGGGAATTCAGAGAAGAAGAACAAAAATAACAAAGGGGCTGAAATAACCCACTCCATTTTCTCAGCTGGTGTAGATGGGGTAGCTATTGCAATCTAACTGTTTCTAAGGTGCTTCTCACCTTTGTACTTTATATATGAGTAGTCATGCGTACAAAAATGTCATTGACTTCAGTGGGAATTACATAAATGTAAGAGTTGCAGTAAGATTATTGAGCCGTGGTCATCCCAGCTATTAGTTTAGAGTGTTCAGTGGCAATGCACATGTCCTGAATTGCTCAGATGTAGAAAGATGGAAGTAGCACATGACTGTCCTGGAGATCTGTGTACCAAACACCACGGGGGGGCATGGCCAGAGGGCAGTCAGCCATTGGGTCCTATGACCGCAGTTGGTATCCTGTTGACTGCCCAACTAAAAAACTGCAACATTAATGGTACAACATAGCAACTTCCCCTAGTAACCGGACTTTTACCAGATATAGGACCCATATGTAATCGACCAACATTCAGAGAAAATACAGTGCCAGCAACACGGCCCTAACTTAGGCTTCACACTGGGAGGGGTGACAAACAAAAGGAGAAGCTATGGTATGAGGGGGGCTACAACAGTGAAAGATCCCTTGGGGAAAACAGCAGTTATATAGCCTGGGAGGATCACATAAGATGAGCAGAGTGAGCACACATCACTGGTCTGTAGGAATAAGGTGGGGGAGCATTGTCCAAAATCATAGTGAGGGACATTAGCATCACTCTTCCAAGTGCCTGGAGTGGTATTAAATCCTTGTGTGGGTCTAGCTCTCACAGCAACACTTCTCCAATATACATGTTTACCTATTCCCAATAGGGCAGTGACTTCAATAGGGTTGTACACATGTCACTGAGAGATTATCACGCATTCCGTTGAAATAACAAATGGGCGCCAGAGTTAGGATGACCACTGTTTGATCTATTTTTCTTTACCTCTGCTGTCTGTGTTTCTCCCTGACCTGTCCCTACTGCTTAGATCTCACCTCCTTTCTTTTCTGTACATTTATCTTTCTTCTTTTTTTTCTTTTTAGGTATCCACTCATTCTTTTCAGTCCTTTTAATTCTGCCATTTTTCCTCTTTTTTATGTGCTCTTTTTTCTTTTTCTTCTGCTGTTGCATTTTTCATCACTTTCTCCTCCATTTTTTTGTCCTTCCACCCCACCCTGCTTTCTCCAGGATTGGTCAGAATATTGCCTCCGAAGTGCTCCCTGTGTAAGAGAGTGCAGAAGGTGAATATTCTCATACATTTCTCTTAGAGGTCTTTTTGCCTCATCCATAGGGAGTCTGACTAGGAATAGACAGATTCCTTCTGCATGTGCCAAAGCTCTTATGGAAGGAGCCGGATCAATTTTCATTTCCAGCAGCAAAGAGTTAGATACAGAAGAAAATTAACTAGTCCAGGTTAACTTTATATCTCACCAAGCTCACGGGATCCTGCACAGGGGCTGTAGTAATTGTACTTTGTAGCCTGTTCGGGGGGAGGGTTGGCATATCCTGATGATTGACCAAACAGTAGAATAATTTTTAATTCATGTGTGAGCCAGATGTATACATTGACTGGACACATTTAGCTCATACGCCAGGGGTTTGCCTTGAGGAAAATAAAGAGGAGGCATTTTTGGATGATGTAAAGCAGTCAGTCTCACACGTAATCTGTCAGTGAATGGTAAGAAATATGTGCTGGACAATTACTAACAGTTGGACAAAAAGCATGTCTTTTACATGCTTTGTTAAATGTTCTTTTTAGTTTTATGTACAGCATTTTCATTACAGAACCAAGAGATGAATCTTTACAAAAATAGACAAAACTGGTTAAAAATATGGAGAGAGAGAGTAAAAGTGATCAATGTTAGGCAGATAAAACCCTTTTTGGGATTCCAATTTTGTTTCGACTGGTTTTCACATGCACCTATTCTAGTGTGCCTTGGATCTGCAAGAAACAAATCATGTTTTATTTGACTGATTTATATTCAAATAGGGGGCTCAGTGCTTCCCCCATTGCAGGCAGTGACAAAACAGTTATGGGCGTCGAACAAAGCTGGATTGGGCCTATACTCAGAACTCAGATACTTCTCTTTGATTTTGTACACTGATTGTGGTATATAACTGAAAACTGTTTTTTTTTCCTGATGCTTAATATTCTCTTGTTTTCATGTCAGAATAAATTCTGGGCTAAAGGCAACTGTTCTATTCTCACGACCCAGATACAGTTCTTGCAGCAACTTGTGAAATATTCTAGAGAATACATAGAAGAAGGGAAAGCATGTGAAAGATCTAAACACAGACTAATATAACGAAGGGCCCAATCCTGACAAAAGTTATGTGCATGCTTACCTTTTGCACTTGAGTAATCCACTGGGGCAGACCCTCAGCTGGTGTTAACTGTCCTAGACACATGGTTTCGATGGAGCTATCACTATTTACACAACCTGAGGATCTGTCCCATTAACTTCACTGGGATTATTCACATGCTTAAAGTTTATCATACGTGAACATCTTGCAGGATCAGGTCCTAATTGCTAAAGTGCCTCATAAAACTTTAGGGAGACAAGTTGGGTGAGGTAATATCTTTTACTGGACCAAATTCTGTTGGTGAGAGAGTTACGTTTTCCAGCTTACGGAGAGTTCTTCTTCAAGTGTGGGAAACTAATTCAGAGTGTTCCCAGTGTAACCTCAAAAGTTTGTCTATCACCTATCTTGTCTCTGTAATATCCTGGCACCAACATGTCTACAACAACACGGCATACATAAAAACCTTGTTTCTCAGTCAGATTACAACAGCTGTGTTTTAAAAACAAAGAGCTAAACCATGTGATTGTAGTACAGTAAATTGTCACAAATGAAACAAAAAAACCATGAATTTTCCTGAATTTGTTTTTTTGTTGACACATGCTAGCCTTTAAGAAGGATATATACATAGTTGTCAATCAAGTATAGTTCAATACAAATTGATACAGTGTCTCATTCCAACAATTATAGCAACTGTATCACTGAATATGTAAATATAAACCTTCACTGGGATCCAGGGTTAAATACAGGTGGTAAGTATGAAACAGGTCTGCCGATGCTCATTTTTAGTTAGAAACAAGGCCTTAAAGCTTTTAGTATTATTAATAAACTGAAACCTGTCTTAAAAGCTCCCTCAAGGAACTGGAAACAATTGGCTATTTAACTGAAATAATCCTCTAATAACTACAGAGTAGAATTTTAGTTGTGTTTGTGGATAGATTGGAGAGAACTCTTAAGAAGGTAGGTTCCCTAATAAAGGTAGTCTCTTTGTTATTATTATCCTTGTACCACTTAAAGGCCCCAACCCAACTGTGTTGAGCTCTGTATAAACACGATGAAAAGATGGTCCTAGCCCTGAGGAATCTAATGTATAGATTTCACTGTAATAAAAATAATAGTAAACCAAAGTGTGTCCACTCAATGGGGATCATACACAGGCCCTTCTGCTCACAGGTTTCTACCACTAGATCTAAAAGAGCTCTCTTTTATAAGTGAGATAGTAGGAAGTTGTAAAATCACTGGGACCAGCAACTGGGGCAGAGGGAGTCCTAATTATATACATAGTAGGTCACTGTATTACATATTCTCCCAAGCATCCAAGGTTCACAGGAGGTCAAGGCCTACCCCTCGGGGCATTTTATAATGAAGTATCATTGCATACACAGCCAGCAAAGTCATCAGTGGAGACTGAAGCTGGAGCCTTCAGCAATAAACATGCTGACAGACTCCATCATGTCTTAAACTGAACAGCAACAGCGTCATAATGCCATATCCTTAATGCACAGAAAAGAGAAAAAGAAAGCAAATGTCTTTTACATGTGAGTTTTCTATTTGTGGAGATAAACTTTTAAAGTAAATATACAGGTCTGACTGGATTCTTCAGTGGGCTGAACAGGTGAGAAAATGTTTGGCCAGAGTTTCACAGAACAGTGAGAGAGAAAATATAACCTATGCATTTAAACTGGGAAAAGTACACATTAGAACACTAATTATAATCTACAGAGTAAATATACAATTGTGGGCAGGATTTTTCCTGAATTTTGAGGAGTTTGTAAAAATATCTCCTTATATTAGCGACAGGCAGCCTCAGTGTACAAACTGTCACTTGTTTCCTGGCCAAAGCAGGTCAAGTCATAAAGGAAATGAGCAACTGTACATCTTCCTCTTAGTTTCACCACAATCACATGATGCAATCACTAGTGCTAGGGAGCAATCACAGACCGGAAGCCATAGTCTGGTATAGACAGTACTCAAAAGATTTAATACGAACGTATATTAATTAAACTTAGCACTGATACAGTGCATTGTCAAAGCAACTAAAAGTTCCCTAGTGCGCCTTAATGTAGTGCTGTTTGAAACACTAGTGCACCTTAATGTAGTGCTGTTTGAAACACTAGGGAACCTTTAGTGCACACCAGTAGGGTCTACATGGACCAGTTAGTGTGCAACACATTAGTGTGCTTTAGAAATCATACCCCCGTAGTGCACATTGCTGGAGTGTGTAGACAAGCCTTAAGTGACAACAGTGCAGCTTCTGTGTATGTAGACAAGGCCAAAAAGTGCAATTATAAACTGATTCACTAGAGCTGGTGCAAAATCTTGTGTGGACACTTGATTTGACTGAAACAGTATCAATTTAGCTGAAGTTGACAAATCAGTAAATCAAGTTAAATCAATATGAGTCAGGTTTCAATCAAATTAAGAGTGTGCCCACAGAGTTTTGCATTAATTTAACTGAGTGTTTACCCCAAAAATGAAACTGTTGAACTCTTAAATATTGTCAAGGTCTAAGGCCATTTTCTAAAAATGTCCCCCTCCCCCAGCAACATTTCAAGTCCTAGACCCAGATCCTCAGCAACCTCGGTCCATTGACATCAATATTTAAATCAGAGCTTTGCCTCATTACACCAGCTGAGGTTCTGGCCCTTAGTGTAGACAAGGCTCATTTTTAAGACCAACTTGATTAGACTTGTTCTGAGCAGATTTAATTGACATGATGTATAAGATGGCGGTGGCCATAGGAACCTTTTACAGATTAGGGCTCTCAGTGTTGCTAACACCAGTAGAGCTACCAGCATTTCTGACTCAGTGGTAGCAAAGGTAGAAATTTTAAAAAATGTTCCCTTAGTATTGGCAAGAACTCTGTGCAATAGTGTTCTGTGAAAACAGACTCATGAAGCATGTTAAGAAATCCAGGAAAGAGACAGGAAACGAAAAGCTATCTGTTTACAGTTAATAACACTCCTTAGCTAGTCTAACAGATTAACACAGCATTGCTTGTTTTTTTTTCCTTCTACATGGGTAGATTTCACACCTAAGACTTTCTGGTTGGCTTGTGCAAATGTGGTCGTTTACAGTTTCTCACATTGGAGAAAATAAGATAAATCAGCACCCTGTGATAACTAAAATGCTCTTTATTTGATGGAAATAAAGTTTTTTTGCAGATGTGGTTGTGCTTGAACTAGTGTATGCTCTAAGCTCCATCTTTTACAGGTCTCAAGCTCTGAAGTTTGGAATATGAGGGAGATAGTGACACTTATACATATGTTTTCACTGAAAAAAACAGCTGTGTTTTCACTTAAAGATAATTTGAGATAACTAACTCAATGTAGAATCCTAGTGGAGACAAGGCACAGGTAGTTTTATCTTGACTTAGGTAATTGAGGTCAACCCTATAGCCTCACCTGTAGCTTACACTAATTAGCTACCTCGAGGTAAAAACTATAGTGCCTTGTCCATCTCCACTAGGCTTTTACATTGAGAATGTAATGAAAAATAAGAACTATGGTTTTGTTTTCATTCTTCAAAGGCCAAAACATAGTAGGTAAGAAATGATGTAACTATTTAGTGTTAAATTTTCAGAAGTGCAAATCTGAATCCACAGGCATGTGCACAGAAGGCAGAATTGGCAGGTGCCCATAATTTTGGTTTTTTTTTAAAGGAAGGGAGCTAAAAATTGGTGAAAATTAAGAGTTATGCCCATATGATAATACAAGCTCAGTGAGCAAAAATTGTGCCTTGATTGTTGCAGAGACGTTTTCAAAAATACCCCAGGTATTAGGAAACAGCATAAGGCAGATGGCAGCAGAGGTCCCCATGTAAAGCAGCACGATTAGTTCAGAAAAAGCTTGGGCTCAGATCAACAGACTGAGACATTGTGATGCTGAGAATAACAGTGCATAACTTTTAGGTACCTAGAAAATCACAGGAACACATTATATACACTGCATGGGGAGAGATAGGAGCTTTAGAATGTGATCCACAAAATCCAGCAGGCTAGGCAGGGAGCCAGCTAAGCTAGCTAATGGAAGATGCCAATGACTAGGGATATGCACTAAGCCCTGTGGCTCTCTCCAAGATCACTGCCTAACCCCAGAGAGGCACCCCTCTCTAGTTAGTGATCCATGAACAGGAACCCATTGCCCTCCTGGGGTCAGGTAGCTTAGGCACCTAAGTAGTTTCTTGCAGAAGTGAGTTAGGTGCCTGTCTCGCTCCACATAAAACACCTGGAAGAGTAGGAGGTGATGCCCACCTAATAACTTTTAGCCCAGTGGTCAGAGCACTCATCTAGGATATGGGACACCCAGGTTCATCTCCTTTTATGGCTAATGGGAAGAAGGGAGCTGAACAGGGTCTCAGGAGAGGGTTCTAACCACTGATCGGATAGTCAGATGTAGGGCTCCCTCAGTCCCTCCTGTTGAAGCTGTTCCAGTGTGGATAAATAACGAAAGGGTCATTGGAGGAGGGGCATTGGACCCTGGGTCTCCCATGTGGGTGCCTGAACCACCAGGGTACTACATCATTCTCACTCTCTTCCTCTCTCTTTCCGGCCTCATAACTATTTAAATATTTATCCACTTCCACAGTGGAACAGTCTCCCACAGCCCAGGCACCACCTTCTGCTGCTATCAGATTTTGCATGGGACCCAATCCAGCAGGTGGCCTCTGAGCACAACTATCGGGTCAGCCCTGCATGCGAGTTAGGTAGGTGAACGCCTGTCTACCCCAACACCTATGTACTTTAGTGGATTGGGGCCTCAGTAACTATCCTGTGAAGGCAGGGCCCGCAAATATCACTGCCAGATGTGCGGCAAAGAGGGAAAGAAAAGACACACAGCTCGAGAAAGGCAAAGAAATAAAAGGTGGTTATAGAAAAGGAGGAATCCTCTGAAAGAATCACTTTTCAGATTCAGCTGTCCAGCCAAGTTGTCAGTTAAGCCCCAACATAAATAAGTCCCATCATGTGCCTCTGAGAGCTGCCTTAACTGGGCCTATGTTCTCTCAGCTGTCATAACATGTGGGGAAAAACAGAGGACACAGAAATTGGAAATGAAAACTTTAACAGATGAAAAGAGTAATACATTTGTAGAGTAAGAAACAATTTACAATCCTGTTTTCTTCTTCCCTGTTTAAATTTAAACAGGAAAAGCTCAATGGCAAATTAAAAGAATGAGACAATAGAGAAGGAAACAATAATCGGATGTTCAGTCCTCTCTCTCAGATCAGGTCCAACATTTGAGAGCTGCCGCAGAAGATCTGACAGACAAAAACAAAAGACAAGACTTTAGAAAAAAGTACATTACAATAATGCAAACCCACTAACTAAATAAAAAGAACAGGAGTACTTGTGGTACCTTAAAGACTAACAAATTTATTAGAGCACAAGCTTTCGTGGGCTACAGCCCACTTCATTGGATGCATAGAATGGAACATATAGTAAGAAGATATATATATATACATATACACACACACACACACACATTCAGAGAAGGTGGAAGTTGCCATACAAACTGTAAGAGGCTAATTAGTTAAGATGAGCTATTATTAGCAGGAGAAAAAAACTTTTGTAGTGATAATCAAGATGGCCCATGTAGACAGTTGACAAGAAGGTGTGAGGCTACTTAACTTAGGGAAATAGATTCAATATGTGTAATGACCCAGCCACTCCCAGTCTCTATTCAAACCCAAGTTAATGGTATCTAGTTTGCATATTAATTCAAGCTCAGTAGTTTCTCATTGGAGTCTGTTTTTGAAACTTTTCGTTTGCAAAATTGCCACCCTTAATTCTTTTACTGAGTGGCCAGAGAGGTTGAAGTGTTCTCCTACCAGTTTTTGAATGTTATGATTCTGATGTCAGATTTGTGTCCATTTATTCTTTTGCATGGAGACTGTCCAGTTTGGCCAATGTACATGGCAGAGGGGCATTGCTGGCACATGATGGCATATATCACATTGGTAGATGTGCAGGTGAACGAGTCGTGGCTTTGTGTGACTAGGTCCTATGATGGTGTCACTTGTATAAATATGTGGACAGAGCTGGCATCAGGCTTTGTTGCAAGGATAGGTTCCTGGGTTAGTGTTTTTGTTGTGTGTTGTGTGGTTGCTGGAGAGTATTTGCTTCAGGTTGGGGGGCTGTCTGTACGTGAGGACTGGTCTGTCTCCCAAGATCTATGAGAGTGAGGGATCATTTTTCAGGATAGGTTGTAAATCTTTGATGATGCGCTGGAGAGGTTTTAGTTGGGGGCTGAAGATGACAGCTAGTGTCATTCTGTTATTTTCTTTGTTGGGCCTGTCCTGTAGTAGGTGACTTCTGGGTACTCTTCTGGCTCTGTCAATCTGTTTCTTCACTTCAGCAGGTGGGTATTGTAGTTGTAGGAATGCATGATAGAGATCTTGTAGGTGTTTGATTCTATCTGACGGATTGGAGCAAATGCGGTTGTATCTTAGAGCCTGGCTGTAGACAATGGATCGTGTGGTGTGTCCTGGATGGAAACTGGAGGCATGTAGGTAAGTAGAGCGGTCAGTAGGTTTCTGTTATAGGGTGGTTTATTTGACCATCGCTTATTAGCACAGTAGTGTCCAGGAAATGGACTGCTTGTATGGATTGATCTAGGCTGAAGTTGATGGTGGGATGGAAATTGTTTAAATCATGGTGGAATTCCTCAAGGGCTTCTTTTCCACGGGTCCAGATGATGAAGATGTCATCAATATAGCACAAGTAGAGTAGGGGCATTAGGGGACAAGAGCTAAGGAAGCGTTGTTCTAAGTCAGCCATAAAAATGTTAGCATACTGCGGGGCCACGCGAGTACCCATAGCTGTGCCACTGACTTGAAGATATATATTGTTCCCAAATGTGAAATAGTTGTGGGTGAGGACAAAGTCACAAAGGTCAGCCACCAGGTTTGCTGTGACATTATCGGGGATACTGTTCCTGACGGCTTGTAGCCCATCTTTGTGTGGAATGTTGGTGTAGAGGGCTTCTACATCCATAGTGGCCAGAATGGTGTTTTCTGGAAGATCACAGATGGACTGTAGTTTCCTCAGGAAGTCAGTGGTGTCTTGAAGATAGCTGGGAGTGCTGGTAGCGTAGGGCCTAAGGAGAGAGTCCACATAGCCAGACAATCCTGCTGTTAGGGTGCCAATGCCTGAAATGATGGGGCGTCCAGGATTTACAGGTTTATGGATCTTAGGCAGCAAACAGAATATCCCTGGTCGGGGTTCTAGGCATGTGTCCGCACAGATCTGTTTCTGTGCTTTTTCAGGGAGTTTCTTGAGCAGATGGTATAGTTTTTTTTGGTAATCCTCAGTGGGATCAGAGGATAATGGCCTATAGAATTTGGAGTTAGAGAGCTTCCTAGCAGCTTCTTGTTCATATTCCAACTTATTCATGATGATGACAGCACCTCCTTTGTCAGCCTTTTTGATTATGATGTCAGAGTTGTTCCTGAGGCTGTTGATGGCATGTTCAGCACGGATGAAGTTATTGGCCAAGTGATGCTGCTTTTCCACAATTTCAGCCTGTGCACATCGACGGAAGCTCTCTAGGTAGAAGTCCAGTCTGTTGTTTCCACCTTCAGGAGGCGTCCACGCAGAATCCTCCTTTCTGTAGTGTTGGTAGGAAGGATTCTGTTGGTTAGTATGTTGTTCAGAGGTGTGTTGGAAATATTCTTTGAGTCGGAGACGTCGAAAGAAGGATTCTAGGTCACCACAGAACTGTATCATGTTTGTGGGCCTGGAGGGACAAAAGGAGAGGCCCCGAGATAGGACAGACTCTTCTGCCGGGTTAAGAGTATAGCTGGAAAGATTAACAATATTTTTGGGTGGGTTAAGGGAACTACTGTTGTGGCTCCTTGTGGCATATAGCAGTTTAGATAGTTTACTGTTCTTTTTCCTTTGTAGAGAAGCAAAGTTTGTGTTGTAAATGGCTTGTCTAGTTTTTGTAAAATCTATCTATTAGGAAGTTTGTGTGGAAGGTTGTTTTTTAATAAGAGTATCCAGTTTTGAGAGCTAATTCTTAATCTTTCCCTGTTTCCCTGATCAAGATGTTGATCAGGTGATTTTGCAGTTTCTTTGAGAGTGTGTGGCACAATCTCTCAGCATAGTCTGTGTGATATGTAGATTGTAATGGATTTTTTACCTTTAGTCCTTTTGCTATGATGTCCATCTATTTGCATTTGGAATTAAGATGATGTCTGTCTGTATCTGTATCAGTTTTTTCATGAAGTTTTTTCATGAAGCCATCACCTCATTTTGTGGCTATCCCAGATTATGGGAGAAAAAGCTGAGATATAAGGTCTCTCTGGTAGTTTTCTCTGGCTATATCTTTGCTGCAAATATAGTGTGTTGTCACACTGAAATAACTATCTTAATGTAAAATGCTAGTGTAAACAAGGGCACATGTCATTTTTATTTCTATAGCTAGACTAGAGCAATGCTAGGCCCCTCACTTAGGGGGTATAGCTCTGTATAATGATGTCAAGGTTTCTTCCCCACTCTGAACTCTAGGGTACAGATGTGGGGACCTGCATGAAAACCTCCTAAGCTTACTTTTACCAGCTTAGGTTAAAACTTCCCCAAGGTACAAACTATTTTACCTTTTGCCCTTGGACTTTCGCTGCCACCACCAAACGTCTAACCAGTATATTACTAGGAAAGAGTCCCTTGGGAAATGTCTTTCCCCCCAAAATCCTCCCAAACGTTACACCCCCTTTCCGGAGGAAGGTTTGATAAAAATACTCACCAATTTGTGTAGGTGAACACAGACCCAAACCCTTGGATCTTAAGAACAATGAAAAAAACATTCAGATTCTTAAAAGAAGAATTTTAATAGAAGAAAAAGTAAAAAGAATCACCTCTGTAAAATCAGGATGGTAAATACCTTACAGGATAATCAGATTCAAAACATAGAGAATCCCTCTAGGCAAAACCTTAAGTTACAAAAAGACACAAAAACAGGAATATCCATTCCATTCAGCACAGCTTATTCTCTCAGCCATTTAAAGGAATCAGAATCTAACGCATATCTAGCTAGATTACTTACTAAGTTCTAAGACTCCATTCCTGTTCTGTCCCCGGCAAAAGCATCAAACAGACCGAGAGAGAGGCTTTGTTTCTCCCTCCCCCAGCTTTTGAAAGTATCTTGTCTCCTCATTGGTCATTTTGGTCAGGTGCCAGCGAGGTTATCCTAGCTTCTTAACCCTTTACAGGTGAAAGGGTTTTTCCTCTGGCCAGGAGGGATTTTAAAGGTGTTTATCCTTCCCTTTATATTTATGACAAGTGATGAAAATAATTAAAGTAAAAAATACAATGCCTTGTCTCCACTAGTATTTTACATCAAGCTAGCTATCTCCATGTAAAAATACACCGTTGTTTTTTTCAGTGGAGACAGAGCTTTAGTAACTTTGCAATAAGCAAACCCTGGGCTGATAAACATCTCTGCCTCTGAGTTTATTTACAATGAATAGCTCAGTCTGCACCCATAAAGTTTATATTTAACAGAATGAGGTTATTACAACCAGGGAGCACTCACCAGTTATTAACTCAGGCCCCGTTGCAGTAAAGCACACACTTAATTTTAAGCATATGCTTATGTCCATCCTTATTCAACAAAGCACATAAGCACATTCTTTAGTTCAATGGGATGTAAGCATGTATTTAGTGCTTTACTGAATCAGGACCTAAAAGCAGCCAATACTATATTTCAAGAAGAGAAACTGAGATGTGATAATGAGTTCTTTTCTTCTCTTTTTCTCCTTTGAAAACCCCTTGCTCTACCTAGCTATCTATTAGGTATTTCTAACTCTTCTAGCAGTATAGTACCTCTCCCTGCAACTTCTCCATCTTCCTCACACACAATCAGAAAAGGAAATTCATTCACTTGGAATACTGTGCCTCATTCACCAAATGCCCTGTCACCAACCTAGTGATCCAGAGGTTCCATGTAGAATTAAATCCTCAGCTGAATATTTACCAGCTGTGTGGTTTTCATTATGCTTTGTCCTTGTTTGCTTATTTTTAGGCAACCAGCCAGTCTTCCAGGGATGGAACAATGTCCTCAGTACATATGCAACCAATAAAAAGTCTCCTGTGTTGCTTAACGTTTAAGCTTTTCTATTTAATTTGATGTATTTATTTTATCAGGCTGTTATAAATATCTTATAGAATAAGAGTAAATTGAAAGGCATTCTACTACCTGATCTCAAGATTTCACTTGATGATCACTTTGAGGATCAGTCAGAGATATTACAGGAAAAGTAAAGAATATCTTTGTGCTGTCTTGTTATAAGAAAAACAGGATTTCTCGAATACTCCAGAGCTCTCGGATTATCTCCAGCTCAGAGGCATATGACGTGAGACAGACCTGTAAGGATACCTAGCAGCAAGTAGCCAGGTCTCACTACAGAGGAAATGTGGATTCCTTGGGAGTGAGGGAGAGATGGTGCCAGAACTTGTCAGTGTGAAATCTTACTAGTTTTGGATAGGCTTAGACTGAAGCATCCAAGCTAAACTTGAACTCAAAAACTTTGTAGATTCACCCAAGACTGTGTATTTATTGTGTCAGTCATAATTTTCACATGTGCACTTGGTGATGTATTAACTGGAAGAGAACAAATGTGTGAGAGGAAAACCATCTGTTCTATTTAGCACTTTCATATGAGGAAAGTAGGCGTTTGTTTTGGTGTTACCCTACTGTGAGAAAAAGCCCACAGTCCCATCTTCTTTCTATATTTCCCATTTGGGTAAGGGTATTGCTGTTATTGTGTGATTTACATGTGGCTGCCAATTGGAGGGGGGCGGGGAATTACAGCTCCTGTCACCAGAGCTAACATGCACGTTACTCGCATGCCAGAAGAAAAATCTGATTTTACTTAAGCTACAAAGAGCTATGGTATTGGGATGTGGCTGACCAGAGACAAGTATGATCAGAAGAAATCCCTTCTATGCTACAACTTCAGGGTGCTTATGAGGACTCAGGCCATCTTACCATCAGAAATTAACTGAAATAAATCAACCCATATAACCTTCCATAAAAGTCCATATTAAGACAAGAGGAAGCTTAACTGCTTAAAACACCTGTCTTTTGATATCTGACAACCCAGAAATTGAGAGGAGTGGCAATGAGACTTTTGTTCCCTTTTCTCTTCCACATTTAAAAACCCCTTAGTCAGATGAGCTGTCTAATTAGTAATCCTTTCTAATGTACCTGTCACCAACCATGACATTTTCACATGAATATTTTTGTGGCTCAACTATGTGTAAAGTTTAAAATTTCAAATAGTTCTGGGACAAATTCTCCCCATTCAACCCATGCAATTCCACTAATTTCAATTGTGTTAGAAGGATATAACTGAAGGAAAAGTCTTCAGCGGTAAGAAAAATATGCAGCGAATAAACCCAACTCTAACCCTAATCCTAATCTGGTTTTAAACACAAAAATTACTACAATTATTTTTTAACTTCATGTATTAAATTTAAGGTAAACAACAGGTGACGGAAAAGACTGTGGTTGGTAGGAGTTCATAAAAATTGTACAGAAAAGCATGAAAATATACATACCAAACAAAGCCAGACACAATATAGGGACAATTAAACTAGATCAACCCACTTCAGGCAACTGCCATTTCATGTATCTATGTTAGGAAAAGTAATCAAAGAGGAAGGATAGTTTGCTGGTTAGGGTAATTGCCAAAGATTCGAGAGACCTGGGTTTAGCTGCCAGATTTATCAAAGATTTCTGGTGTGGCCTTGGGCAAGTCATTTAGTTTCTCTGTGCCTCAATTCCCTTTCTGAAAGGTGGGGATAGCAATGCTGCCTGTGTTATGCAGAGATCAGAGTAGATGACCATAATGCTACCTTCTAGATTTAAAGCCTATGAGAAAGCTGATCAGACTTCTGCACATTTTTTCCTGGTTTCAATCATTCTTGTCATCTGTTCTTCCAGTGCCTACTTATGTCATATGCCACTGTGGCCCTGATCCAGTAGGCGCTTAAGCACAGTGTCATTAGCTTATACTCACATGCTTTAAGTTACACATCCGTATAAAGATTTGCTGGATCAGAGCCTACAATAAATGTTTTCCTGTAAAAGCCATGGACCGCCGGAGTGGGGAGAGAGACTTCTGCACGTGCTGCACTTCAACAGTTTTGTGTCAGGAAGTGACTTGGCAATTCCCTCTTAAAAACAGAGGGCCAGTTTCACTCCTGGTGTAACTCCACTGACAAGAATGAAATTCAGCTGTGATGAATTTGCTCCCAAGGGTTTTGTGCAATTGTGATCATGGGATGCAGTTATTTCTTGGCATGTGTTAATTTCTTTTCATGTGAACTGCATATTAGACCTCATCTCTGGGTTCTAGTAGATTCTACCTCTAAACTGTCTTGTTCTCAGATTGCTTAGCGTGACTCAAAAACACTGTGGCTAGAAACCCCAAAAGGACAAATAGCAATAACTGATGTTATCTGTTTGCTACAGACCCTTATTAGAATCAAATCTTTTTTAGTACATTTGAATTATTTTATGTTAAAAGTATTCCAAGGCTGCTAACTCTAAAAAAAAATTGGGGAATTTAAGGCTATACAGGGCTCATACTCTCAGCCCTCTCCCTCCTGTCTTTGTAGCCCCTCATAACTGCTTGTCTGATTTTAGCTCGTAAAGTCTCTGGGGCAACAGTCATATATTTTAGTCTATTTTGGCAGAAGTCTAGAAAGTTTTGGGGCACTATGAGAAATAACTAATAATTAATAAAACATTCATCAATAGTTGCTGCCAGCTGGATGTAGCGGGGCCTACAGGCCTCTCTACGCTACTATCAGTCCCCGCCACTGCCAGCTGCATTAGCCTTGGCTCATTCTGGGCCACTGTTATGTCCACCATAGAACTCTTCCATTGTTGTGTGCAGTGTTGTTGTAGCTGTGTGAGTCCCAGGATATAAGAGAGACAAGGTGAGTGAGGTAATATCTTTTCTTAGACCAACTTCTGTTGGTGAGAGAGACAAGCTTTCAAGCATACACAGAACTTTTCTTCAGGTCTGGGAAATATACTGAGTGT
This sequence comes from Dermochelys coriacea, assembly GCF_009764565.3. Taxonomy (NCBI): domain Eukaryota; kingdom Metazoa; phylum Chordata; order Testudines; family Dermochelyidae; genus Dermochelys; species Dermochelys coriacea. The sequence goes on along the minus strand of NC_050068.2, from coordinate 125,142,416 downwards.
TTTCCAGACCTGAAGAAGAGCTGTGTGGCTCAAAAACTTGTCTCTCTCACCAACAGAAATTGGTCCAATAAAAGATATCATTTCACGTACCTTGTCTCATCACAGAGACTTTTGATCTGTCATTTCCCTTTCTCTTCTTTGGCTGCAATGCATTCACACCTTTGACCCCACACTGTTGTTGGACAAACATAGGAATATAAAGTGGGAATGGTAAAGGGCAACCAGCATTTGGGAGTGAAATCCTGGCCCCACTGAAGTTAATGGCAGTTTTGCCATGACTTCAATAGAGCTAGGATTTCACACTAAATATTTTCCAGAGTGATGTAATGACAGTTCAGTTCAAAACTAACTTGAAACGTGAACGTAAATAATGCTTTTGTTTTACATTTAATTAACAGGGAAAATGTATTCTTAACTATTGTTTTGACATATCTCTTCTCTTTATATTTGCCCTTTAGATTTTAACTGCTCTCTCATGATATGATCCAGAAGGCTTTTAAGAATCAACAGTTTTGTTTTCCATAATGCCTACAAATATATCCCAACTGGACAATGAAACAATGGCCATGCTTCAGAACAGAGCTATTGCAATCACCCTCCCAGCTGTGTACTCCTTGGTGGCCCTCATCAGCATCCCTGGGAATCTGTTCTCCCTTTGGGTGTTCTGCTGCCATATCAAACCCAAGACACCCTCAGTTATCTTCATGATTAACCTTAGCATCACAGACCTCACACTGGCTTGCTGCTTTCCCTTCCAGATTATCTATCACATCAAAAACAACAACTGGATCTTTGGTAAGAGCCTTTGCAGCTTAGTCACAGTGATGTTCTACTCAAACATGTATTCTTCCATACTCACCATGACCTGCATTAGCATAGAGCGGTTCTTGGGAGTGGTGTATCCCTTGAAGTTAGTCAAGTGGAGAAGAAAGAGATATGCACTTGCTGCCTGCTTGGGCATGTGGGCCGTTTTGCTATTGGCCTTATACCCACTGGCAAGCACAGATCTGACCTATGAAGTAAAACCACTAGGGATCATAACTTGTTTCGATGTGCTCAAATGGGACATGCTGCCCAATGTTATAGCATGGGCAACCTTTCTTCTGACGCTGTTTGTTCTTTTCTTCCTAATCCCATTCATAGTGATGGTAGCCTGCTACATTGGCACTATTCGGAAGCTCATTCAGACCTCTAGCAGATACGGTAGCAGGCAGAAGACTAGGTCTATTTACCTGGCTGCAATTGTCCTCTTGGTATTCATCACTTGCTTCGCCCCTAATAACTTTATTCTACTTGTGCACATGATCAGCCGTCTCTTTTTCCACAAGAGTTTATACCCTGCTTACAAGCTCACCCTATGCCTCAGTTGCCTGAATCTCTGTATAGATCCATTCATTTACTATTTTGCATCCAAAGAATTTTATCAGAAATTCATGCAGGTAATAGGTAAAAAGGTACAGCTCATTGACAGTCTGGAGACCAGAAGGGAAAGCTTATTCTCTGGCAGGACAATGTCAGCCCGGTCAATGTCAAGTGGGCCGATGGAAGGGTTAGATGGAGTTATGGTATGTTTGCAAAGACAAGAAAGTGTTTTTTAACTACAGACTTCAAATCAGATGTGGGAAGGTGATAGCAAGTTCTCAGTGGAGAAAGAAAGGGACTTTTTGTAAACGATGTTCTGATAAACATCAATGCCCATAGCAACAATAGTCTGACCACACTGAACAGCAAGTAACTCACACATGTCTAAAATCAATAACTACTTACTGGGAAGGAATGGAGGAGGAGTAAGATGAACCAAAATTATCGAAGGAAGAAAGTGATCCAGTCCAAGTCCAGTGACAAAACTGACAGACAAGAATGAAGACAGAATTAATTCTACTGAACACTTCTGAATATGATTGGAAAGCAAGGACAAACCAAAAGTACTTTCAGATTCCGAGATCTCAGTGCTTAACCAAATACTCATGGATCTCACTTATTATACGAAAGGAAAATAATGTTAAAGTGGGTTTGGGAGCAGGGAGTTGCCTTTGTAAATCATATGTTAATTGTTTATAGAGGTATGAGTTTCTCTTTTGTGTTGTTGCAGAAAAAGAATTACTATATCTTGCCATTTTATCATGAATACATTATGTGTAGCCACTATGAACTCATCACAACACTTATATATCACTTGCTTGATTTATACACAGCCTAACCTAACCACATTAACCTTCAAAGAGGTTAGCTTGGTTAATAGTTATTTATTTCAATTTCGTCTATCGGAATAGCTCGTAAAATGAAGTAAAAAAGAAAGACGAACGTCAGTACCCTAAACCACATCAATGCCCCAGCTGCTGAGTGGGTTACATTATTGTTAGAGCTATACATTTCTAAGGAGGGAGGTGAAATTCAGGTGGTTTACATGGCAATTTTCTCACAATGACCCACTACACAATATTGCTGAGCTGGCATTCACTTAACTTAGTTTATTTGTTTGTTTTACAATGGGCCAAACTCTATGGTCCTATATTGAATACAGTTCCCATTGCAATCAGTGGGACTACTGCTTTATGTAGTTTATGGACAGTATTTTTGCTTTCCTCTAGAAGCTAGTTCAGATAATGGTCCAGAGTCTCATCTGGTGTAAAGGGGAATAATCCCATTTATCTCAATTGCATTACACCAATATAAACAAGATTTGTCTCCTAAATCTTGGCATTACCTCATTTGCTTTTGATACTTTACATGTCTGGACTACAGGTTTTACAGACAGACAGAAAGAAAGGCACTGGGCAGTTGAAATTTACTAACCTTCCTGCAGCTAGCTCATGTATTATTAGTGCAGTGGCATGTTCAGACCCTCAGTATCCTGTCCCAATGTATTGCATCATACCATGCTTCTTCTCATAACTCAGCAATTGAATGGTTGCTTAAAAATACAATAAAACAGCATCTATGTTTTTCTTTTTAATTTCAAAAGACTTTTTTCCTATTTTTTTATTTGAAATTCTGCATAATTTCAACACTCATTAAAATGAGGAGCTAATGACACTTGTTAGAGCCAAGCAAGACTTTGGCCCTCACCACTGGGCCAAAAAAACTCAACAATACTTCTAATATCCTAGAGCTTGATCTAACTCTCAGTGAACTCAGCAGGAAACTTATCACTGACATTGATATGAGCATCGGATCAGGCCTCAAGTAATTGGCCAGCCTGGAGCAGTGACGGCCAGCTATGTGAACTGTGTGGTAGTTCCGTAACATGGACAAAATATTTAAAAGGTACTAGATTAGACCACTAAAATGTATCTGCCTTTTCATCTAAAGTATGATTCAAACTCAGCAATCCAAATGTTAACAGTTCCATACATTAGCTTTCTGCACCATCTACCTTCTAACCTGTGCTTTGTTATAGTCACTGGATAACCAAAAAATTTGTTTTCGAATTTATAAGGATTTTTCCTACCTATTATCCTCTCTGTCAAATAGTCAAGTACTGATGGAGATTACAACCAAGCTGAAAAGCAATGCATATTAGTGATTTATAGTAGAACCTCGGAGTTAGGAACACCTTGGGAATGGAAGTTGCTTGTAACTCTGAAATGTTTGTAACTGTAAACAAAACATGGTGGTTCTTTCAAAAGTTTACAACTGAACATTGACTTAATACAGCTTTGAAACTTTACTATGCAGAAGAAATATGCTGCTTTTAACCATCTTAATTTAAATGAAACAAGCACAGAAACAGTTTCCTTACCTTGTCAAATCTTTTTTTTTTTAACTTTCACTTAATTTTTTTAGTAGTTTATTTTTAACACAGTACTGTACTCTATTTGTTTGAGGGTTTTTGTTTGTTTGTTTGTTCGTTTTTGTTTTTTTGTGTCTTTGCTGGTGCCTGATTGCATACTTCTGGTTCCAAAGGAGGTCTTTGGTTGACCAGTTCGTAACCCTGGTGTTCGTAACTAGAGAGGTTCTACTATAGTTCTAAAGTTACCTGAAGTGTTTTATGTCACTTCTCAGTAATATTTTTAAGCAGTCCATGAAAACTCTGCTTATCTTTAAAAAATACACTGCACATTAACTTTCTTTAAGCACATGGGAACTTATCTGGTATGGAACCCACAGAAAGAAAGAAAGAAAGAAAGAAAGAAAGAAAGAAGATAAAGTACTAATTTATACTAATAAAGTACACAATGAAAGCACAATATATTTTAAACATTAATACTCAAAAAAAGGAGGACACACATTATGTGAATTTGAGGCATTTGGATATGTACTCTATTTACTTACAGTGTTTGAGAAGATTCTCAGAGCAGATTCTCTTTAACCCATCCCACATTCATCATCTAGAAATTCAGTGAGTTTATTTATGTCTTGCAAATGTGCTTATAAGTTTAGTAGCACATGGTTTCACTTTGCTATTTGAGTTATTCAGCCATCAGCTTTCAAGAATTCCAGCATTCTTGCTACCAAATTGGTGTTCTATACTGATGGCAGCAATTTTGCTCTGGATTACATATTTAAATATCCAGGGGGTTTTAAATGCAAATATTGTCCAACTAAAAATTGGTAATTTCTCCTAGTTCTAGTGCAGATTTTTTGATGTGCTTTAGTTAGGGCCCAATCCTGTCAGGGACTGAATGCTCTCAACTATCACTCACTTCAAAAGGAGTTTGACAGTGCAGAAACTTTGCAGGATCAGACCTTCACAGATTTATGGTTTCAGAAATGCTGAAATGGTCTTTCTGCAATAAAAAAGGTCAGAACCGAGTGACTGAAAATGCTCTGTCCCTCATCCCCACACAGCCCTTCAGACAATTCCATCTTTCTTCTGGTGCTACCTGACAATAAATCAGAAGGATGTCTCAGTTAGGTGCCAGGACAGTTGATTGTTCACCACATTATCTATTAAATAACCACTATAGGCTAGATCTTGGACTCCCTGCCCAGGCAAAACTCCCATCAAAGTCAGTGTGGCTGTTACCTGACTGAAGAACATTGTATCTGGCTCTATGTACATAGTCTTTAGGACTTGATAGTGCATGTTGTGAAGGTAATTTGCTATGAAATGTATTTCTGTTTTCATAAAGAGCAGTCTAGGGAGTTATTATTTGAATCATTGAAAATATTCTCTTGCCACAAAGTTTTACCTTGCCACCCTTCATGTTCAACATGAATACAGGGCCATTTAGGTTTGTGAGGAGCCATGGGATACATCTACTGTTTTGAGCTAGAGGTGTAATTTCCAGCTCAGGTAAACATACACATGCTAGCTTTAATTGAGCTAGCACACTAAAAATAGAAGCACAGCGGTGGGGGCAAGGGCAGCAGGATAAGTTAGTTATGCTAAGCACCATACCACCTGAGACCCTAGATATGTGCATGGAGTGACTAGCCCATCCCACCTTAGCTACACTGATATTTTCAGCTTGCTAGCTCAATCACAGCTAGTGTGCATACATCTACACAAGCTCAACATGACATCTGTAGTTTGAAGTGTGGAGGTAGCCCTTGTATACAGTGCTTTCACTCGGGGGGAGGGGGAGATGCAGACTTCTAAGGAAGCTGGACCTTTTGTTTATTAATTGTTTGGATAGTTGATTTAATTTTGGGATGATTGGCTTCTGACTTTTTTGCATTTGCTGTATGATATTGCTGTGAAGCTGCCTGCTGTAGTTAATAAAATAAAGGCACATTTTAAGAATGATTCCTGTGTGTGTTTACAATGTATGAGTTGCTCCCAAATTTGTAACAGGGCAGAGCAGCTAACTATGAACTAACAGGAGTTTGTTTTCCATTTCTATTATGTTTTTATGTTATTTTTTTCCTTTAAAGCCTCCTCTGTTTTCCTAAGCACCTTTAAGGCTGAATATTTTGCATTTCTGTTCACTTCTTTTTTCCTTATAGAAACCAGGGCCAGCATTAACATTCACACTTTCCTCAATCAAACTCGTAAAGCAAATTTTAAAAATACCACAAAACAAAACTTGATCCTTGCAAAGGCCTGGGCAGTCCCTGCACACCCTCGGTGTGGCACTACAGGTGTGCCCTACCTTAATTTCCCCTAACTGGCAACACTGCATTCACTATAACAGACTGGGGCGAGGAGCCAATGCACATGAACAAATAGCACATCCCCTTTTTAATAAGGCTTCAGAACAGGAGCTATTAAAACAATTCGTAAGGTCCTCACCTCAGGACCTTGGTTCAGAGCACCCAAGCTTAACATCCATAAAACAAAGTCTCTGAGCCTGCTAGAGCATGAGAGAAGCTTCCCACCCCATATATAACTTCTGCTCTCTTCTCCCTAACTTGGCTGCCTCTGCCTATTTATATAGCCCAGGCCTTCTTGATTACACCCCAGGCTGCCACAGCTATAGGCTCCTGTCTGTTCCTTAAAGGGGTAGTATTCTGTTGCACAAACCTACATTCAGATTTTCCTCACTTGTATGGAAGCAACACTCCGGTATATTTTTTCTTCATTTCATTGCAGTTTGCAAATAAATATGAATGTTCAGTATCAGTGAGTTTTTGGTGTTCCTTAGTGGTAAAGAGTCATCAAAAATACATTCAGCTATATGTGTTAATTTATATTGTATACATTGTTCAATGTATCAAATGCAAAAAGGCTTTATAGATGACACTGTTGCAACCTGGTCTAGTTCCAGTCTCCGAAACAACACCAACCTTGTGAGTGAAACCACTCAATCCCAAGCCCCCCGGGTCTGGGCAGTGACTGATCACTCTGCCTAGGTGAGGGTCACGCTGGTGCACGCTACAGGTGCAGATTACATGTCTGACATCCTTCTTGGCAGCAGGACCCTGCCGATCAGCCACCTAGACCCTGGAACCAGTGCCACAGCCCCCATCCCCAGCTACTTAGACGTGTGCCCCCTGGCGTCCACCTAGCTGTGTGATCCCTAGTTTCTCAAGTTACTCTGTTCAAGGACTACATGGCAGGTAAAATAAGGAACACAGGCTTAATTTCTTAAACCCACATTTTACTCTTAGACTGCACAAAGAACAGTACAGATCTAAGCAAAACAACAAACACCTGAATGCAGTCCCCCACCAGACTGATTTAATCTCTGCTCTTGGTCCAAGATCTGTCCATGTTCTGGCTAGGAGAGACTCCCTTTTCTCCCCTGCAGCAGTGGTCACTCCCTTTGCTTTACTTTTAAAAGCACTTTCTGACACCTTTTCCTGCTTCTCTTCTTATGCTGGGCTTTTCCATTCTCCAACCCACCTCTCTGGGCTGCTGTGCATAAACATTGCTAACAGTTAATGGTTCTGCTAGTAGCGCCCTATTGTTCCTCCAGGGTAGGGCTATTCAAGATAGATGGCACTGTTTCCACTTCTCAGACATCAGCCTGGTCTACACATACATTTTGTTGGCATACCTATCTTGGTCAGGTATGTGATTTCTCCACCACCTCTGACTGATGTAGTACACCAGAAAAAGCCCTGCTGTAGATGCAGTCATGCCAGTAAAAAAGTCAATTTGCTAGTATTGCTTACTTTTTTCGGGGAACTGGTATTAAAGAATTCTTTAGCCAGTATAAGTTAAATCTCCATTAGGGAGATTTGTTGATATAGTTCTACTGGCAAATTCTTTCAAGTGTAGCCAATTCTATAATCTGTGTTCTGTCCCAAAATGGAAGTTCTAATTCACAGTGACTGTCACAGCTCCAACTAGTGTTCATAAAACCAAATGGCATTCATCACTGGACACAGACATATTCCCCAAATAGTCAAAGACACCCTTTGATAATTGATGTCAAAAGAGAGACTAAGCATTGTAAGGTTCTCAAATTTGCTGAACAACTTTGTCCAACCTCCCCCTCCCTCCCCCATAAAAAAAAACCCAAACAAAACTGGTGGTAGCCCATGAAGTAATTTTGTGACCATACATTAAATCTGATGTCATTTTTATAATGGTCAGGAAAGCAAAGCTTCTGTAACTCTCAGATCATTCAGATTTAATGTCACCATGCCATAATGAAAATGACCACAGAGTTCCCATTTGTTGGACTTGCCACCTCAGAAAGCAGAGATTTGGGTTAATATTTTAAAAAGTCCAAGATGGAGTGGGAAAGGTTCTGAAAGCTAATTGGAACATTTTGTGCACATCCACACTGATAAACAATAGGATGTTCTCATACCACAATTATGCTGCAAATTCTGGGTTCCAGGGGTAACGCTGGATTTATGCCAATGTAAGCAAGAGCAGAACATGACCCACATTATACACTTCCATGTATTCACAAAGTGACAAAGTGGATTTTGAAATTCACCTTCCCAAATGCTGCCAAACTCTGCTTCCAAACCTAATTAACAAGTCTTTAAACTATACACCAGTAAATATTTGATGAGTAAATATAATTCCACTTTGTATTGTGGCTGACATCAGGTAAACAAACACTAAAGCAGACATAATTATTATCTGAGTCCCCTATCTGGTATCCCTCAATGTTGCCAAATTTTGTGATTTTATTTTTTGTGATGTTCAGTGTTTTTCTTAAAGCCCCAGAATTATGCTGGAATTATGCTACTACCCAAAAATCTTCAACTGTCATGTAAAATTTCTTTAGCTCTTCTGGTAGAAAAGAAAACCTTGAAAATATGAAGGATGAAAAACCAGAAGGCAAAGAAAAAGAACCCAACATTTATTATTTCAAATAATCTCATGATTTTTGAACATTTTTGATTGGCTGCTCTTACCTGTATGGCCTGTACACTACCATAGCTGGGACTCAAAATGGGACCTTCATGGTCCACAAGCAGTTCTGATAGGTGAGCCAAAGAAATCCGCACTTTGGCTAATCTAATTAAAACTATCCAAAGTTTGTCTGGCCAGCCATTAGCATTACGATTGGCTTTCTAAATTTGGGGGAAGAAAATTACACTCTGGTTCAGAAGGAGCTGCTGGCAATTGTGTTCAGTTGTCACATCATAGTTAGAAACAAGCCAATTGTGGTGAAGCAGAGGAACCACCCACCAGCATGGAAGGGGATAAGAAGAGCCTTTGGGCACAGCTAGCCCTGCTCTGTTATATCTGCAGCCAGCGTCAGGCCTGGAGGTTGAGCTTGGGGCTGACTGGTGAAAAGGCAGGAGCCATCTGCCACCCTGCCTGAGGAAAGTATCACTAGCTTGCAGACTGAGGCAGCCACCAGGGATGAAGCACTGTCTTCTTGGCTGAAAGAGACAGAGAAAGAGGCCTAGGAGCACCCGGCCTGAGAGGAACTTGGGTGACCGAAGCACAGAGACCTTGTGGGGCAGTTCCGACCCCACCAAACTTATGGCTGTCCTGCCTGGAGAAATCTGGGGAATACAGCAGGATACCACCCAGGGTCCATGAGGGGGATTTACTAAGAGACAAGCCATCACAGGAACTTGGACCATAAGGGTCATGCCCCAAACTAAAGGGAAACAGTAAGAAGTAGCCCTGGGCAGTGAATGTAGACTCCCTGCTGTAGACTCAGTACTCAGAGTGAAATAAACTTGAGCTGGGATGATAGGCATAGTTTGACTTCTGTATTTGGAGTGGCAGCTTCAGTCAGGCCAACTGTATGGACGGAGGAGGGCACAAATTCTGTACCTGCCTGATATTTGCAGTTTGCGGGGAGCAATGCCTCCCCTGCCCCGCAAACTATGTCCATGGTTGAGACCTGGTAGAGTGAGAGGGCCTTAAAGACTGAGGCACCTTGATCACAGAAGCAAGGGAAAGAAGGCAGGTACTCCAACCACTCGACCGGTTGGCCCTCCAAGCCCCACATTATGCCACTGAAATGACTTGGTCTCTTAGACCCACTGAAAATCTAAAGTATGATGAGTAAAGCTGGTCCAACAATTCTGAACTTCAAAGTTTTTCAACTAAACGAGAGAATATGGTTTTCACAAAAAGAATTTGTGACAAGTTTTCTCATTTTTGGAGCTGGTTGAAAATGTCAGACTTTTGAAGTTTTTCAGTGAAAAAAGGGACACTTCTGGAAGTGCTGTCTCTTATTTCAACCATCCCAGTTCCTTTTATACCTATGCCGGCCCCATCTCCCTGGCACTCCAGCCACTCTATCAGCCTCCATTCCTGATTCCCAGCCAGCCTCCAGCCAGCACATCATCCCAATTTCTGCTTAAGTGCCTCATTCTGCTGCCACTTTCCACTAACTGGCCCAGGACCACAGGACAAGGTCACCAGCCTGCCAGCTTTGCCAGTTTGAGAAGATGCCTATCCAGTGATGCTAGGAGTTCTACTGTCAACATAAATTTTGCCTCAGTTTTTTTCCTGGCCCCTAATTGCTGTTGCTGGGCCAGAGATGAGTGAGAAGGTAGGAGTCTGTGGTTAGTGGATGTCCTAAGACCAATTGGAAGGCTTGATCAGCCTGGCATTCTCTTCCTGTGCACATTATCAGGATTGTGGAAGGAGAAGAGCAATGCACGTGAGGGAGGTATGAAGGGATCCAAGGTGAAGGACTGGAACCATGGAGCACGACAGACTGTGGAGTGGTTAAGGCAGGGAGCTGTGATCAGCTGAGGGGCTGGACATGGACACTGGAGACTGCCTGGGGCAAAGGAGCTAGCTGGCATTACTTTATCTATTGGCTTCCTTTGCATAAACAGAAAGTTAAACAGTACTGATGAATAATGTAATTTGTCTATATTTTCACTTTGAATACCAGTGTGCATGGGGTTTTGTGGGATAAATGTATCTAAATGTATCTAAAGTTTTCAAGGTCAAAACCAAGCCAGTTGTACAGTAGAGGGATACAGAAATAAAATGTTAGACAGCAGGTGACATATTTTTTAAAGAAGAATTTTTAACTCCTTCATATCGATAAGATACTGAACAGATTTACTCCTAACTTAGAAGACTGACTGCGTACTAAGAGTACGTAGTGTAAGTTTTGTTTTTAATCTTCATATCTAACAAAGGAATTTAGCCCTTGATATGGGACTACTCAGATACTTAAAGTTATGCACATGCTTAAGTGCTTTGCTTGATCATGTCCTTAATCCTTGTTACAGCTACAAATCTCAACACAGCCTAAATATGAAGCTATTAACTATGCCCCTTTATGTCCTTCATCCTGCGAACACCTACATACATGCTTAACTTCTCATATGCTTAAAGTCAAGCATGTGTACAAATGTTTGCAGGAATGGGGCCTTAAACTTTAAAGAGAAATGAACAAGAAATTATAGTTATACTATGATTGTTACTTGAAAGCTAAGTAGCTTGGGGGATATAGAGAAAAGTGAAGTAATAGACTGCCATCTTGTGGCTAACTGAATGAGTAGATATTTAGAAAAAAACAAAAGAACATACTGGTGGTATGCATAAGTGTAGGAAACTATTGAGTTAGGGCTAATAATTAATTTTACAGTAGTGTTAATATTTTGCCTGAACTGACAAATGTTTCATCACCAATATCCTTTGCAGAAGACCTTTACTGGAGTTACACTATTTTTCTTCCTATGACCATCACAGTGTGCAAGGTAAAAGTCTTGGAGGAACAGAGACTTTTTAAAAGTTAAATAACTTCTTTGTTTCACAAAATAGCGAATCTAAACTGTTTTATGGACTAATTGCTGTGCAAATTTTAAGTTTAAACAATGTTTGTTTCATTGGTTATACAGACAAACAATAGTTTGATTTTGCTAAATTATTAATTTAATTGGTTTCTGAGTAGGAGCTGTATTTTCATAGTTCATGGCTTTCATTCTGGAAAACATAAAGTTACAACAATTAATGTTATAACAATTAATCTGATAAGAAGAAAAGAAAAAATCTGAGTCATTTTGTTTTATGGTTTACACTATTTCAGTGACTAATTCTGGAATCCGTTGTCCTTGAAGACTAGAAAGATGAATCACTAAAATAAGAAATATATTTAAAAACATTGGGCAAGTTTCAGTTCTTATTTTTACCTGTGTAAAGCTATTAAGTTCAGTGTGGTTGCAGAGGTCTAACTGAGAAAAAAGAATTTGGCCTATTTTCCTGATGTCTGCAGAATTAAAGGTTTGCTGATGGTTTGGTTTGGTTTTTGGTTTGAGGGTTTTTTCTTTACAGAAATCAGTGTAACTCTGCAAGTACAGTTAAAGTATTGCAACATTTGTGGTTACAAATGTCACAAACAAACTGCTTTGTAGTTTCATGAAAAAAATACCTCCAGCACTTAAAAAAAATATTTTTAACATACTTTCTCCATTGTTCATAGTCTACATTCTCAGGCACACCGCAAAATGACCATCTGAAGCCCTCCGGAGTACATTTTAGAACATTAACAGGACAAACAAGAAAAAAAGTATAGATCTGTTAGCTTAGCTGCCACTCACAGATGCTATTTTCTCCTTACATTACTATATTTCTATGGCTAACCAGAATATTAACTGGACCTTCAGATAAAATGTATTTGGTCTGTCTCGCAAAAGATCCATAACATGATTGAAACCCTGTCAGAATTAGCATGAGCGTGAGGGTTTATCTTCATTGCAGAGTTAACTGAAGTTACTGTTAACTTAAATGTTGTAGTCTAGCTTGAGTGAGAGTAGTCACACTGCTTATGCTCTAATAAATTTGTTAGTCTCTAAGGTGCCACAAGTACTGCTTTTCTTTTTGCGAATACAGACTAACACGGCCGCTACTCTGAAAACTGCAAAGTATGTAAGCTATTGGATTAGCAGCACAGAGCAGCGTTAGCATCTCCACTGCCATACTAGCCCGAATATCAGCATCCTGCAAGCTTTAACCCATACAAATGCTAGAGATTTTGTGTGTGCGCAGCCGTCGGGTTGGGGCAACACTTGAGTTATTATATAATTCAAGATAACAATGGAGTGAAGATAAGTACTGAACGTGACTATCAAACAGATGTTGAAAGACTTGGGAGAAAAATACAGGGGTGGGGGGAATACAGATATATTTACACAAAGAACAATTTGGAGGAATTTCCAAATAGGGGAACTAAAACATTCCCACCAATAGGGATGAAAGTAGTGGAAACCAACTCTTTAAGGACAAATGTCTGTCACAGAGAAGTGGGAGAGAGTTGAGATAATATTTCTCCTTCCTGCCAACCCATCAGCAGCCCATTGTGCACACCATATGCTGTTGAGCTTCCCTGTCAGTTTGGGAGGAGTGGATTGGTGGGGCGGGAGGGCAGAGAAAGAGGTGGTAGAGCTGAGGTAGAGTCCCTCACCGTAACCTCTCAGCCCCTGAAAATCTGGGGGAATTTTCCCTAAATAAGTTAACGTTGACAGTATTGCCCCAAGAAAGAAAACACAACACACTGTCAAGTTGTGGAACTCATTGCCAGGGGATATTGTAAAGGCCAAAACTATAACTGGGTTAAAAAAATTAAATAAGTTCATGGAGGATAGGTCCATCAATGGCTATTAGTTAAGATGGTCAGGGATGCAACCCACCCCATTCTCTGGATGTCCATAACCCACAGAGTACCAGAAGCTGGAACTGGATGACAGGGGATGGATCATTTGATAATTGCCCTATTCTGTTCATTCCCTCAGAAGACAGGATACTGGGCTAGATGGACCTTTGGTCTGACCCAGGATGGCCATTCTTATGTTATGTTCTAATATCATTGAGATAATGTGCTAGCCAAGGCAAGTCAGGCTTCCTGGCTACTTCCCACTCCAAGAAAGTGCTCACAGGCCTTGAAAGCTATAAAGGACTGTGATGGGGCAGCTACCCCTCACTGGCTAGCAAAGGGTTAATAGCAGCCCTTGGAATGGCTGTGCAGAACCCAGCCAACCAGAGGAAGGTTTAGAAGCAGCCAATCAGGGCCAGGCTGGCTCCTATAAGAAGGGCTGTTAGGCAGAGAAGAGCTTAGTCTTTCCCTGGAGCTTGAGGGAGAAGGACCTAGGACAGAGCATTGTTGGGCAGGTCAGGGGAGAAAGCGGAGCTCCAGCCTAGCTGGCTCCCAGACTATGGCCTTGATACAGGGGCTGAGTAGGTACTGGGGCTAAGGGGAAGTGGCCCAGGGAAAGCAGGTAGTAGCAGAGGGGAAGGAGAGGCAGTGAGTGGCTGCCAGCTATAGGGTCCCTGGGTTGGGGCCAGAGTAGCGGGTGGGCCTTGACCCCAACCTTTGCCCCACTGGCTGCCAAGGGAAGTGGCCAGCCAAAGAACTGCAGTTTTCCCCTGAGCGAGGACTGGACTAGGGGCTGCAGTTTGCCACTGCGGTGAGAAGCTGGGTGATAGACAGCTGATTCCCCTAGAAGGGGGGAAACAATTGAGTTGGGGCACAGCCAGAGGGCTGTGTCCTGAAGAGGATGCTGTGGTCCAGGAGCGACACGGGTCCCCACAGACAGTGGAGATGATGAAGAAGCTGTGATGGAGAGTGAGACACCACAAAAGGAGGCCGCACTGCTGATGGAGAGCTAATTCCTGGAGTAGCCAGCAGGAGGTGCCACAGTGGTGAGCACAACCCATTACAAGGACACTGAACAACTCTCACATATAGAGCACTCGCCCTGGACATTCACCAAGTGGTTGTGTTTGGGGCCTGTATCACCAGGCTCCTGTGCACTCTTGAAGCTTCTCGAGTCTGAACAGAGTCCAGGCACTGCCCCACTAGGGTCTCTAGGCATCTCTCAGGGTGCAAATCCTCTGTCTAGCACCTTCTGAGACCAGTAGTTCAACTGTCCAGGCCCTGTGATTAGTGCTGACTCCTCAGAAGTTTAAGCGCACCGCTGGCAAATCTTCACCGTTGTTGGCACCCTGGGTTTACTCCTTACTACTTCAGGGGAATGTGACAGTGCAAGCCAGAAGATGCAAAGTCAGACTCTGCACAGGATTCTAAAACAATTATTCTTTACATTAACTACCACAAGAAATACAGGGCTCTAGACCTGCAGTTCTCAACTGGGAGTCTGTGGCCCCCTAAGGGGCTGTGATTAGGTTTCAGGGGGTCCACCAAAATAAACCAGAGAGAAGGGCCAGTGTTAAACTCGCTGAAGCCCAAGCCCAGCCCCCTGGGGCTGAAGCTGACCTATGATGAACACTGACCATGACATACACATATGCTTGTTGAAGATACCCTCCATGTCTTCACAGAATTGTTGACCAGCACCAGCAAAAGTTTCACACTAAGTAAAACAAAAATATTCAATTTCTTATTTTTGTACCTATATATCCTTTCTTTTTTATATTGTGTGTGTATAATTGAATAACTATCCATTTCATACAGCTTTTTTAATCTATTGGATATAAAGAAAAACAGTTGTTGTGTCACAGGTTGATCAAGAAGTTATGATGGGGGAGGCCTCAGAAAGAAAAAAAATCAAAAACCCCTGATCTAGACCAAATAAACACACCTGTATATATTTTTCTGCCTCAGTTTCCTCATAGCTCTTGAGCATTCTTTGGGCTTAGGGTAGAGACCTTTGAGGAGTCTGGGTGCCCCCTCTGTATGTGGCTCTCCTCTGAATCATACACTATCTCACTCTGACCCCTGCAATCAGTGCCTTTCCACGCTCTTGCCCAAGCTTCCTCTAACTCAGGGGTTGGCAACCTCTGGCACACGTGCCAAAGACTGCATGCGAGCCCATTTTTAATGGCACGCTGCTGCCTGCTGGGGCAGCAGCAGCGTGCCATTAAAAATCCTGCCCGGCCTGCTCTTCTCCGTGCCCACCCTCCCCCCCGCGGGGGCAGGGGGTAGAAGCTTGGTTTTGCCGGCTCCCCTGCCTCCTCCCGCAGTGTGCTGTGTTCCTGCTCCTCCTCTCCATCCCTCCCTGCCGCCAATCAGCTGATGGCCCGTGTGGGAGGAGTGGGGTGAGCGTGCTCACTGCTCCCGGTGGAGGCAGAGAAGTGGGGGCAGGGCCTTGGAGAAGGTGGGGTGGGGTGGAAGCGGGACATACCCCCTCCAACCTGCTGCTGTGAGCACCCCCCACTCCCAGCCCTCTGCCCTGACCCCCCCCCACAACCCCAGCCCTGACTCTGGCTCCCCCACACATACCAGGTCCTCCACACCCCATGCCCTGACACCTGCACCCCCCTCACAGGCCCCCAGCCCTCTGCCCTGACTCATGCACCCCCACATCCTGACTCTTGCATCTCCACCCCTCCCACCAAATGGGAGCTCCTGCACTGCCCACCCCACATTCCCACCTGCACCCCTCCCACCAAAAACTGGAATACCAATCTTACAGTATAGCAAAAGCCTTTACAATTCAGAACTTTCTATTCCTCTCTAATTCTTAGCTTGCTTTTTTCAAAATACAGTAGGTATTTGAAAAAGTCGAGTTTCACAACTAACCTTGGATGAGCTAATCTTTGACCAGCATATCTAGAGTAGGCAGCCACGTTTCCAATGACTACTGCTGTCAATGTTCTTCATCTCAGTCAACTCACTGGAATCTCACACATTTAAACATTTTGATTTCTGAAAATCTGCAACTGAGTGGTTTATAATGGTTACCTGTCAATAATAAATTTTCAGAAATCAAAAATGTAAGTGTGAGACATCTACTTCTCATCTTAGCTTATTTGACATCGCTTAGCTTGTTTTCATAGGGATATTTGAACTTTGCCACATATACACCATCATAAGTAACTATGGAGTCAGGTTGATTAGCAGTAGGGAGGAAAAAAGTCTTTCAAACTTTTGATTAATACAAGCACTATTTAAACAACTCCGCAATCTAGAGCAGCACAGCACCGAAATATAATATCATATCCTGAAATCATATGAGGTATTGTGTGAAATAATGACTTTGGATCAGTAATTATTATGGTCCAAATCCCAAGAAGAACTGATTATTTGAATTCCATTAACTTCAATTAGGAGTTGCAGCAGCTCAGCAGAAGCTATGCACTTATTAGGATTTGGTCTGATATTAATACTTATGGGCATGGGGATAGGGATAGAGT
The DNA here is from genome assembly GCF_009764565.3 of Dermochelys coriacea. Classification (NCBI taxonomy): domain Eukaryota; kingdom Metazoa; phylum Chordata; order Testudines; family Dermochelyidae; genus Dermochelys; species Dermochelys coriacea. The sequence goes on along the minus strand of NC_050068.2, from coordinate 125,125,546 downwards.
ACTCTTTCAAAAGTATCTTGGCAGCAGCCTTGGCAGGGCTCTTATAAGGTATAATTCTTTCATGCGATACCATTACAACTGCAAATTAAAAAATGTTGTGCATTCTATTTCTGCAACATCTCTCAAGTATTATTATTTTATTTTATTTGGAAGTGTGGGAAGGGATGTTGCACTCTACAATCCTGAAGAAGTGGCTGTGGTTTTGGACCCAAAATTCATGACTCTTACAAGATCTGTGTGGATTTCAGGAGATCTGTGGCAGGCACAGCACCTACGGCCTTCTTCCCCTCATTTCTCACATCCTCTCCAGTCCTTTGGCTTTATAGTTCCCTTGGAACTGCCAGGGTCTCTTCCCAAAGCTAATACTCCCTAAACACTTTTCTGTGGGGTAAGTTTGACAGAGTGAAAGGAGAATCCATTACTCCCATTGCTTTTAGTAATGTAGGTCTAGGATAACAATTGAAGCGAGTCTGGGCATTTTCTTTCCTTTTTTAATTCAGTACAAGTTCCTTAGTTTTTCTTTTAATTGCTGTTTTTATTTTAAGATTTGAGCTAAAGCAGCTTTAAAGTCAAACACTAATCTTTTCTAACTACAGTCATTGTCCTTTCTCAAACCACAAGTCACTCATTGCTATCATGAAAAGAGATCTCCCATTCCCATATTATTTTTGTTCTGATGTTTAGAATTACATTGCCCACTGATACGATTCTTAGCCCAGGAATACTGAGACGCTGCTCTTGTTTATGGAATCCTTTCATAGTTACAGTGCAAACTGATATTCTAATTTACTGCCTGGAGTGTGTATGCATTTTTTAAAATAAAAGTGGAATATTTAACTCTATGACTCTTAATAAACCCATTAAGAAAAGGACACAACATTGCTGCTTGAAAGTTAATGAGGATGAATCTGAACTTTGGTGCAAAACTTTCACCTACCTAGAAGGCCTGATTGTGACTCCTCTGTTCCCACTGGTGAGAAACTGGTCAGACTAGATCATAATAATCCTTTCTGACTTCAAAAATCTGCAAAAGTACTCGCATGGACAGTTCCATTCACTTTGGTGAGACTAACTGTATGAGGAATTGCTCATCAACAGGAGCAAAGAGCTCAAAATCTGGCCCTTAAGAAGACAGATGAGGGGCTGTGATATCTGGACTCCATCATTTACGGATGTTTCAGTCTCACTTCTGGAAAACAATTGCTGCACATTTTATGGTTGCAGAAATTTTATCTTTTGTCTGAATTTCCTAATGAAAATTCTATCACTTTTGTACTGATACCTTTCAAAATAAGTATTTCCCCACTTATTTATGCATACCTACAAGTGGTCTTCATTTGCAATTTTGATTAGTTTCCACCTACATAAACCCTTTAATGATTTTCCATGATTATTTGTGACTGAGTTGGCCTAAGGACTGATAACAAAAATATTAAGCAGTTCCATGTCTAGAAATTTCTTGCAAATGTATGTTTAGGGTTTTTATTTTGAAATATATATATATATATATATATATAGGGTGTGCAAACCCTCACATTCAGCATCATGTGACATAAGAGTGAAGGATGATGATATTATCTAAAGAAGTTAAAAAATTCTACACCTTCTAAAGTACCCAAACACTGGAAATAAGTTGGGGAAATGAACAGTTAAAGATCAAGCTAGTCCCTTACTCCTATGTATCTTGATCACCCCATGGGACTCAGAGCAGGCTGATGCTTAAAAAGCTGCTGTAGTACTTTAATGAAGACACTCCTATGTGAACAGGACAGGAGAGCTTCTCCCATCAGTGTAGTTAAGCCACCTCCCTTTTCAGGGTTGAGCACCATACTTTTACTGAAGTGTGTGTAGACCGCCCTCAGTGCTATTCAAAGGAAAACATCCTGTAGAGATTGCAGTATTGCCAACTCACAGTTTCATCAAAAGTCTCACGTGATTTGGCATTTTTCTGAAAGCCTCAGCAGCTGGAATCAAGAGTTGGCAGGTGAAGGTCAGCATTCATTAATAAAAAATAATAATAATAATAAATAAAATCTAGCCGTTGTGGTGCCCGAGAAAAGGTTGAAAATGCAAGGTGAGTGTACCCTAAGGGTTCCAAAATCAGAAAGCAACCCTGTATGTATTTTCCTTTTAATCGCACGCGTTTTAAACCAGGCTCTTGATTTTGGGGGCCTGAATATTGATTTTTAAGCCCTCGAGGTTCCCCCTACTGCAGGCGGAAGTTGAAACCTGCAGGACTGACTCTCCTGGACTGAATCCGCCCCCGTATCCAACTTTCCAGCCCTCTGTCTCTCCATTCCCGCCAGCTACCTGCCATGAATATTTGGGGTAGGTAAGTGACTGTCCGTCCGTCCCATTTCCAACGTGCCCAGCTCGCCAGGCCAGCGCCCCGCCAGGAGCCTCAGCGGAGCACGCGGCTCCCGCCCAGGGCAGAGCGCCGGGCCCGCCTTCCCGAGCCGGGGGCGGCCCTACCGCCCCGCTCCTCCCAGCTCGCCGCGCCGTATAAACGCGCCGCTCCTCACCCCCTCCCCCCAGGGCTCGGCGCGGCGGGTTTCCTGGCGCTGCTGAGCCTCGGGGCCGTGCGGGGGAGATCCCGGGCCTGCCCGCAGCCGCAGCCATGGCGCTGAACCCGGTGATCGGGAAGCTGGTCAGCAAGAGGGTGGTGCTGGCCAGCGCCTCCCCGCGCCGGCAGGAGATCCTCGCCAACGTGGTGAGTCCGGGGCAGCGCCGCCTGGGCCGCCCGCGGCTAGTGGGCGATGGAGGGGCGAGGTCACTCGGAGTAGGTCTGCGCTGCGCTTAGACGCCGGGGCTGTTTCATGGCCCCGGGCTGCACCCGGGGAGGTGGGAGCTGAAGTCTGCCCAGCAACTGACCAGCCCCAGTCAGCTGGCACCCTCGGCCAGCCCCTGTTGTCTAATTGCGGCGGATTGGACACCAATGCCCACGTTTGCTCCCTGGAAACGCCCCTGCCGCAGCTGGACTGTCTGTGCACAAAAAGAAAAGGAGGACTTGTGGCGCCTTAGAGACTACCAAATTTCTTTGAGCATAAGCTTTCGGGAGCAGAAGTGAGCTGTAGCTCAGGAAAGCTGATGCTCTAATAAATTTGTTAGTGTCTCAGGTGCCACAAGTCCTCCTTTTCTTTTTGCAAATTTATTAGAGCATCAACTTTCGTGAGCTACAGCTCGCTGCATCGGATGCATTTGGAGACAGGAGAGTGGTTTAACAGTCTGCTAGTCCCCCCCCCCCCCTTCCCTGTTGTTGACGTCTTGACATTTTTAAAGTTGAAAGACAGTGTTTGTGGGCTTATGTGACCAGAAGAACAATACTTTTAAATAAATTGCATTTGAGCTGGGTCTTGGGGCGGGAGGCAGGTTATGCAGCTGGGAAGTAGCCTGCTGGTGTGGCTGGGGCAAGGCAGCTGAACAAAATGAAGTTCTTAGGAACATGCCATTGGGTGATGCCAATTCCCAGGTATAGGATGTGAAACTTGTTAGGTCAAGCTATGGGGTGGTCTCAATACATGCAACAAAGGGCAGAGAGGGAGGGATGTTTGCGGTAATGAAGTGAGCTGTAGCTCACGAAAGCTTATGCTCTAATAAATTTGTTAGTCTCTAAGGTGCCACAAGTCCTCCTTTTCTTTTTGCGAATACAGACTAACAGGGCTGCTACTCTGAAACCAGCTAAAATAGTAACATGCAGAGGTAAAAGTAAGCTGGTGCGGTCCAGTTCGGTGTAGCGGCAAGAGCTAGTATGCTATGCCACACCGGATCGTCCTCCCCAGGCTGGTGCTTTAAAGGGCCGCTGCGGGGAGCCCCGGGCCCTTTAAAGCGCTGTCCGAGCCCCACTGCGCGATCCCACGGGGTAGCGGCAGCAGGGCTCCAGCAATGATTTAAAGGGCCCGGAGCTCCACTGCGGTAGTGGCGGCTGGAGCCCGGGGCCTTTAAATTGCCCCAGAGTCTCAGGGCTCCCAGCCGCCTCTGCAGCTTGTAGCTCTGGGGGGTGATTTAAAGGCGCCGGGGCTCCCAGCCGCAAACCTGGGGCCTTTAAATCTTGATTTAAAGGGCCCGGCCCCGCCTCTTCCGGTCCAGGTGCCCCCCCCCCCCCGGACTCTAGAGTACCAGTAAGTCCTTTAAGTTACTTTCACCCCGATAACATGTTTTATCTTAAAAAGAAAAGGAGT